>NW_009917551.1:0-12116 GCF_000696875.1 Nestor notabilis | reverse complement strand
AAGAGTGTGAGTCACTCTGATAAATTTGCCAGGACTAGCCCACTCAATTCAACTCTTTTGCAAGGATATTCCTTTAGGTTTTGGAGATGAAGGTACAGATTAACTATTGTGTTTTGCTACTTACCCTGGGAGTGAGAACAATTCAGCATTAATACTGTCATTTTGCAAGTACATCCCAATAGGGCATGGCAGAAGCAGTTATAAGATTAATGGGTTTAAAGATGATTCTTGAAATCCCAAACTACTACTAAAATAGCAAACTTAAAACAACAACAACAACAAAAAAGTTACTGTTCAGCCAAATGTTGCCAAATATTGCCAAATGAACAGAGATTTAACACTGCCAAATTAAACTGTATAGGTAGTGTTGATTACAGAATATGCACCTTGCCTTTCTATTGCTTGTATTAGTCAAGTTAGAGAAGGTTCACTCTCTTGTTCATAATACATTCTCCTCTACAGTATAAAAGTTATTCAGTATGCCTCTTATATAAATGAAAAAGCGTAGTAATATTTTTAAGAATAGTATTTTAGGACAAGAATCTTAAAAGTGTTAAAGTTTAGATATATGAGGAGAGCTTACAAGCATAGATATATACCTGAATTCCCCATAAATTGAAAGTGGGTCATTAAGCTCTTAAGAATCTGATTCATCATCTCAAACACAGTGAGCAGAAGTTCATTCAAACCAATTGGCAGATATGTCTTACTGGGATTAGGCTGACAATACCATGTTTGATATTTCCCCCTGAATTATCCATCAGATACTTAAATACAGCAAACTGAATTATCTGGATTTAGTTTTCTTTAAAACACCATCACATGAGTGAGTAGATAACAGGAGTTCTATTCCCTCCTCAATCCAGCGGCTTACAGGCCTACAAATTCTCTTCCAAGCAAGAGTTTACTACATAGAAATATAGTCTAAGGTCGGTCAAATGTGTTCACTATTCCCCCTGCTGAAGCAGAACCATTATGCCATGGACACCACAAGGTTCATAATGCTAATGAGACAAGGAAGTACAAATCTCTTAAATTCAGTTAGGCTTTGTGGCCCTGTAATAGATGACATTCAAAAAGTAGGATATTGTAATAGATGACAGTGAGAAAGTATCTTGGGTAAATGTTTCATGATGACCAGCCAGAACTGAACTAGTGGTAGCTGGCTTGACAACAGGACTTGCTAAACTTGAAGTTCAGCCAAAGGACAAAGTGATGAAGAGGACGATGATGAAGAAACGACCACCAGGGATTCCTAAGTTCACTACCATAATAAAGTATTCATGTGGGAAGAATGTTCTAGAAATGGGACTTCATGTATAACCAACTTCATAAATATGCATGTCATGTAATGAATATGTATGAATAACAACAATATAATCACAGTTTGTTTGATGCTTGGATGGGACACATGAGGAGGAGCTATCCCCCGTGTTCCCTGGCACCGCAGTAAAGAATACCTGTTTGTCAACTTAAAACTGTGTTGGTAAGTTCTTGATGAGTTCTATGAATCACTAAAGAGTAGGATTGTGATGTGGCAACACAGTGATACAGAGGTCAGGTGTCCTAAATATTTGTCTCTTTTCCCAAGACTGTTTATGAATTTTGCAAGAATCATTGAATAAACATACAATGTAGCTTCTTCTCCCAGCAATTATGCAGTTAAATTATAGAAAGAATGCCACTGTATTTCATGGTGACTTTAAGATTTCAGGTATGAATAAGGCAGCCTCTGAAGACAGTGGTTGTACATGATTGTGAAAATCTACTTGGCCTGAGGGTTCTCAGGTTGGGTGATCCCATACCAAATCCATTACAGATTTATAAAATGCTTAAACTTAAGTATTACCATCAAAATTCTACCATATGCATCAGACTTTTGTGAAGATCTGGCTTAGGGCCATACTGTGTTTCTGTACCTAATTCCTCCAGATTTCTTATTTGGGCACAGTTCTAAGTGGGAAGATATTCAGAAAATTGCTTCACAAATTTTCTGCATAAATAAGCTTCTGGCTTGAAATGATATGACTCCAGGAGTTCTCACACCCTACATGTGCAACAGTTGCACAGCATTCATTTTTGACAACAAGCCCATCCTCCAAAGAAATCAGAATAGACAGCTACACATACAAACTGACATCAAGCCTGTAGCTATTGGTTTTTTAGAGACAGAGCTAGCTGGCCTTACAAAAAATAACTATTTAACAGGATTTGGACCTGATAGGATTTCTTTGAAATTATCTACCTATTATGCATATGTCAACACACACAACCTGAGACCAGAAATCCTCACCAAAACCACTCAATAGTGAGTCATGGACATGTCCGACACTAGAAGAGATCCAGCAGTTACTTTTAGAAAATACTTTTCTATACAAAAGAGGCATTGAAAGGAACAGCAAGACACAGCCAATACAAACAAGTTTCAAATGAACTGGTTTTTATCAGTCACCACTTAAATGAAATAGAGCTTCTAGATTTCCTTTTCCAAATAATGTGGTTTCTGATGTTGTGTCCACTTGAAAGTGGTATTATCAGTTAGTGATTACCTACATGGGCTATGACTGTAGAAACAAAACTGACAACAGAGTCTAGATTTCACATGTAAAAGATTTCATTATTTTTCAGACAATCCATTTAGTTCTTTCATGCTTGCTGGTCATTGTGTAAGAGAACTTTTGTTTCCTGTGATTCAGATAAGGAACATGGGAAATAAAAATATCAAACTATCATATTTCAAGAATGCAAGTAAAGCCTTCCCCTTCAGGAGTGGTAGCATGACTACTGCTGAATATAATCACCTAAGCAAGTCTTTAAAACATGGCTGTTATGACTTAGTGATAAAGGACCACATCCTCAAATGATATATAGCATCACTGAACTCTGCAAATTTGCTGTCAAGGATAGGGGACAGAATTAATAAGTTGGGAAGCTATAGGTTTCAAAAAAGTCCATGAATGTGTCACTACCTCCTTCTAACAAATACAATTTTCATAGATGAGGTAATTTATAGATGTCAGATAATCACCTGTCTTTAAAGCAATTGTGGAAATTTTCATTTCCCCTTCCCCAGCCTTTCATTTTCTTCTTTTTCTTTTCCATTCATCTAATTCTCTTCTCCCTTTCCCCTTCCCTTCCTAATATAAAACAGGGCTAGACATTTCTTCTGCCTTTCCTTCCAGATGAACAAAAAACAAAAGTTTTATCAACTAGCTTCTAAATCTTGGTTTTCATTGTGGAATTTATATTATCCAACTTCTTTATTTGTTGCATTTCCTTTATGTGATCCCAAATACAGTAAATTTCTCTCTTCCCTCACCAAAATTTCAGGTTCCCCAGAAATTTTAAAAGATAAAAGATGCTATACAATGCTAGTATTTAGGCTCTTAGCTGGTATTTAGCCGGAATTTAGCTTTTTAGGATATTTGGGAATATTTACAAACCTTACCTCAACCTGGAAGTGCAAATGTACTTAGTCATGATTTGGTGGGTTTTACCTACAGAAGATTCTTAAACAGCTCAAACACTCCAATGAATGTGACACTGTCAGATTTTGGGTTGAGGCAGCGTGGTTCAACACATGACATTCAAGATATTTTAAACCAAGATTTATTTGAAAGAGGGGGAAGGCATTGATAAGCCGATGTGGAGGTTGTTTCTCTTTTGCTGTTGGCATGTCAAGACATTTTGTTAGCAAGTTATAATGACAGTATTTACAGGATTAATATAGTTGTGCAGATTTGCACAAAGAATGTGTCCAACCTCATAGATTCCAGTACTATTTTGCAATATTTTTGATGACACTAATCCTACCTAGTTTGCATTCTGTTATTTACACCATAGAGCTTCCTTTTCTGCCACATTTCCTTTTTCCTTTCTTTTATTTCTTTCTCATATTCTATTTAAAGCTTTCAGTTTCTCTGTGTCTATATGACTAATTATGTATCCTGTCTATTTTTTTAAGCAAAAGCATTTAGCACTCTCTTTCAACACCTTGTTATTTCTTTGTACATAGGACTCTCCTTCCCCTTTTAGCAAAACCACAATTTACTTTCTTCAAAACCAGCTTACTTTAATGCTGTGAAATTGAGACTGAGATTGTATTTAATGGAAGAATGAATTTAAGTTGAGAAGCTTTTACTGAAATTCATAGTCACAGAGTATATAGTTTTTACTGTATCTGCCTCCTGGGGGTGATTTGGATTAGGTTTTTTTCTATCCGAATTAAATACTTTACAAAAGAACTATTCTCCAATCTGTGCATGCAGCTCTGCAGCATAAATATCATTAGTACCACTTGAAATTACATAGTTAGCATCTGTAAATCACATACACAGTTCCTACTGGTGTTAGTAGGAACACTATATTTGTATGGAAAGTGAACACATCCTTAAATTTGGGGAGATGGCAGGAAGAAAAAGATTCAAATACAACAGAAGAATGAAACTACAGGCCTGATTCTGCTTCCATTACAATAATTTGCATTTGCAGGATTTCATCTCAGTTTACTTCACAAGCAGTTAATTTATTAACAATTTCGAAGATCAAGAGGAATAGTTTATTTCAGGGAAAAAAACCCCAACCTTTAAAAGTACGCAATTGATGAAGAAGAAATGTTTAAGATGCATTATTTCAATGCTCAATCTAAATTTCTTCACAAGATGTTTTTCTGCAAACCTTTTTTTTTTAATTATTATTTTCCTAGACAGCATTTGTCACATTGTTATTCAAATTTCAGATCTTATGTTCAGCTTTCTGACTCAGATGGAGATAGCAGAGCTGATTTGCACCAGACAAGGATCTAGACCTTTAACAGTAAACTGATGTTCTATAGCCAATTGCACTCTGAACAACCTTTCCTGGGCAGTCTGTGATCCCAGATCAGTTCCAAGTTCATTCTTGCTGGAATGCAGTTATGTAACTATAAACCAATTTGATATTTAGTAATTTGAAAAAAATATTTATTTTTCCTAAAGAGCAAGAGAGCATTTCTTCTGGTTAGACTGTTGTGTTTCAAGCTGGTTTTTTGTTGCATAGGATTAGATACTGGTTCAGCAAGATGGCTTCCATCATATGTTAGAGTGAAAAAATCCACTGTGGCAATCTGAGAATAATTTTATGAAACAATTTGACATTTTAGTTACATTTAGTACTGCTTCATTGCCTTGGAAAGTAAGTTGGCATGTTAAAGAGGAAGATAAATAAGAAAACATACTGGAAGATGTTAGCACTGTCAATAATTACAGTATTCTTTTAAGAAACGAAAAAAAGACAAGAAACGAAAGACATAAAATGGCTATATACTGATCCATGTCAAAGGTTTATCTTGTTCAGATTCCTGCTTCTGATAATGGTTAATAGCTGCAGCCATATAAAAGCAGAGCATGTATAAGTTCCTCAGGATAGTCAATATATTCTCCAAGATGTCCACAGCTTTGGAATTTCCTTCGGTAAGTTTATATGTAGACAGTTGTGCTTTATAGCCGTTGCTGGACCCAACCCTCCTACATTTATCAAACAGAATTTAAGAAACATTTATATTTTTGGCCTCCACAACATCCTGTGGCAATGAGTTCAGTAATTTTACTATGTATCATGAGAAAAAATACTTCCTTTTGTTTGTTTCAACCTAAGGGACATAGGCACAAATGAAAAGGCACTGTATTTACCTAGTAAGGGATAATGCTGTGGTGGGAGGCACTTGCAGAGCTGTAGAAGGAAGATACTGATTCTGACCACAACTTTGCAGCTATGAGAGTGAGGGGGCACTCAGCATGGTCTGAAGACTGAGGTGCAATTTTGCAGCAGGGGAAGGCAGAGAAGCCCATGCTCGTCATATGTTGTAGTTTCTCCTTTTGTCAACACTTGCTTTTCAGTCCTGGATATCTCCGTGCCACAAATCAATGCCAGATGTTTATCCACATATATCCAGTGAGAAATTTGAGTGACTGAAAAAAGGCTTTATCTCATGTTCACTCCACCGAAAAGCCCCAGCGTGCTATGGAAATACACAAACAGGAAATTGTATGGATCCTAAAGGCAGACCAGAAAACAGCCTGCGGTGTGGGGAGCAGCATGTTTTCATACGCTGTGGTTTGTCCTTTTTGAAGTGGTCATGTAATGAGCTGAAAATATCCACGTGCTTAGATAGCAAACATGCATGTAAGATTGGAGGTACTGAATTTCCACTTTGAAGAGTGATGCTTGCTAAATGAATGGCTACAGCTTGACACCCTCACAGTTCCCCTTTCTAGAAACAAAAAACCCAATACTTCTTCTAAGCTTATTCCCACATTTCTTCTATTTACCACATACAAAAGTGTTGTACTTACTTTTTCAATGACAATTATTAAAACTTCACACTATAAAACTACTAACCACAAAATTTTAAAATTGTCATTGTTTAACTGGAAAGTATTTTGAGTGTTTTCAGACAGAAAACGTGTGTAGCCAAACTCCAAGGAATGAATGCAGTAACAGCACATTGAAATATAAGGTATATTCTATAATCATTGATATTCAACTAAGATAATTGGCATTCACCAAATTACCTAGAGCCTCTGTGGGTCAGAGTCTCAAGGTTTTTCCCCAGCTTCAAAAGGAGGATGACAGTATATGGCACCAGGTAGAAAATGCTGACTTTACAGCTTTTGGGTGCATGTAAAGCTTCTGGTAAGTAATAGGTAAAATATGAGCACTACAAGTAAATGATGGAGAGAGGAAGAGAGTGAGCTAGAAATATTGCTCAGTTTCCAACAAATACTGCTTAGACTCATTCTAGGAATCTGAGTGCCTGGAAAACATAAAATAATGGTAAATAAATACATATAAAGATCTCTGGTGCTTTGGATTGTTAGCCAGTTGTACACTGTCATTCTCTTATTTTTTTTGCATTATTTAGAGTAGTCCAGATCAGGTCTCAATTCCAGTGTCTTAACTACTGTAGAAACAAACATTACCAGATATGCCCTGGACTAAAATAGCTAGCAAGAGTAAAAGGAAGAGGAAGGTAACAAACATAGGTGGTCACATAGACTTGACATGATATCTGTCGTTGTTTATTCTTAATATTTCATGAACAAGGATATAATAATGACAGCAACAATTAACATAAACTACTTCTTAAATCAGAGTTAACTCATTCATAGTCCTGATAGCAGAAAGGAATCCAGAGAAATATATGGAAGAAACAGAAGTACACTGAAGTTCTGTATACTTATACGCAAGAAAGTAAGGAATGATAAAAGCTTCTTTACTGAAATTTCTTACTCCTTAGTCTATTATTCTATATGGTCTTTAATCAAACTATTATTATGCCATGAATCTATATTACAAATAAACTTCTTCGGGTACAATGCCTACTGAATTAATTATGATGTATGAAAATGAACAGAAAATTTACATTTCACCTAATTCAAAAAAGAAACTCACTAGTGTGCTGAGCAAATACAAGGCTTGATGAAAGACAAAAATATCATATTGAAATACGCCAATGAGTCACCAGTGATAAGAAAAAAAAGTTTAGTCCCTGCAAGAAGATATATATTATTTAGCCAAAAAGAAGTGATAACATCTAATCAAACAAAAAGACACCCTCAATGAAGTGAAGTTAAAGAATTCTTTTTTTCAGTTGGGAGGACTAGTGAGTTACAGTTGTAGTTAGAAGGGCAAGAAATTTGTTTGAAGATGAGGGATCAAAACTTGGATTTCAAAGAAGACATTAAGAGGACAGTGTTACAAAGCTAACTTACATCACCAGTGCACAGTAAATATTGAAAAGACATGGTCCTGAAAAGCCCCTTTAATGGAAAACTCTCAAGGTTTTCCAACATAGGCCCCCAACTCTTATTGCTCTAGGTTATGTCTTCTGGATAAAGACTTTTGACATGATTACCACCTCCTTGGAAGCTGAGAGCAGGTCAGCTAAGACACAGGAAGAAAGCCCCAACAAACACAGACTTAAAACACACAGGTTAGTATACTTTGTTTTTCAATTCATTTATGTATTCAACAAACTCTATAATTGTATTACTTATTTTGAATACAATGCCTTTATTTAACTGTTACCCTAAGCTGACTTAAAGTGAGTATTATTTTAGGGTAACTGGATAACAGAAATATCTTTAGGCAGTGTGGAAAATTTACAAACGGGGGAAGTAAAACACCTTTCAACTTCCCTATGTCTGCAGTATTTCCTCTGTTGTATTCAAAGAATAATAGACATCTCAGCCTCGTGAGCCAGTGACAAGCTATTAACATGCAGCAGGATATCAGTATATATGCTTAAACTTAAATGTCAAAAGGAATATGTGACAGATGTGACAGGCCATCTGCAAAGAACACAGATCTAGATATTATTCAGACCATCTGTCCTAGTCATCCCACACTGATGTTTTTAAAGGCAGGCTCACAGTATTGCTGATCTTCATCACTGTCTACAGATCCCTCCTTTCTTCACTGCTTGCACAAATTTCTGCGCTACTAATATATCCATACAGCTGAAGTGCCTAGAGCTGGGTGGTACACATAGTATGTTTCCCTTTCCCATTCTCATCAAATAATAACTGAGTTGGCATAATTACAGCTTGTTTTGGCTTGCTTTGCTAAACCCTTTATCATCTTTAAATAGATGTGATTTTAACTTCTAACTTAAGCTGTTAGAAAATGTGATCATGTGGTGTTAACTTTGACATGTCAATAGCAATCACTGCATGACAGCATTTGGCATGCTGATCCTTGACAAGAAACTAAAAAGTAGCATGTGATTATCTGAGATAAACAGGCATGATGGAAATGCTCGTTTTATAGTGCCAAGCAGAACAGACAGAACAAATTGGAAACTCCTGTGGTCCAGAGCTTGCTGTGCCACTATCTTCATTTGGCACCTCCATGCCTTAGCTGCCTTTAGGAAAAATGGGGATTAACTCATGTTTATATTTGAATAAAATAAATCCTGAGATCAAAGTGGTTTTTTTATTCAACCCTTTATTTGGAACTGGCAACACTTTTCTAACAACCAGGTAAAATGGAGTAAGTATGTAGTAGAAAAAGTCTGTTAAAAAAAACCCTTGTTACAGAACAAGCTCTCAAAAACTCAACAGATCAAGAAAATATAAAAGATTTTTAATGATTAACCAATTAGTGTAAAAAGCTCGAACTACAGGGTATCATAGGGTATGTTTCAATTTAAAGCAATAACATTTTTGTAATTACTGAAGGCTTGTAAGTAAGATCAACTCTTAAGCATATATTTATTCAGCTCTGTCTACTTCTTTGTCCCTGTATTTTTTGAAACTTTTAAATTTAGTCTGTAAGAACTGCAAATCAGTAATTTAAATCAATCAGAAGAGTCCTTTCTTTTCCTACTTTCTCATATAATAAAGGCAAGTAATATACAAGCTCTATTAGCACACATTTGATAAGGATACTCCAAATTAGATTTTTTAGAGAATAGAATGAATTAAGAGTAGATCAGAGAAATTGTGAGATAAATATATTCTCACTGAGATAAACGGGACAATTTTTTCTATTTTTTTCCAGAAAGATTTAGTTTAAAAGAGATAGGATAGCTGTGTTCTACAGTTATAACAGAATGAGCTTTATGTCTGGATTTGCAAAGATTTGCATCCTAAAATTGGCTGAGTGATAGCACCACATTTCTTAAATGGCTGCCCATTGAAACTACTGTCAGTTTAATATTCCCCTCTGTGCTGCATTTTTAGATCCCAATGAGTTTCATTCAAAAATTAGATTATTTGAAATCTCTGCTGTAGGAAATATGAATTTAATCATAGAATTATAGAATCATAGAAAGGTTTGGGTTGGAAAGGACCTTAAGATCATCTACTTCCAACCCCCCTGCCAGGGGCAGGATTGCCTCACCCTGGACAATGTCACCCAAGGCTCTGTCCAACCTGGCCTTGAACACTGCCAGGGATGGGGCATCTACCACTTCTTTTGGCATCCTGTTCCAGTGCCTCACCACCCTCACAGTAAAGAACTGCATGAGAAACTCGATACAAGCAGGCAGTGTGCGCTTGCAGCCCAGAAAGCCAACTGTATCCTGGGCTGTATCAAAAAAAGCATGACCAGCAGGCCAAAGGAGGTGATCCTGCCCCTCTACTCTGCTCTTGTGAGACCTCACTTGGAGTATTGTGTACAGTTCTGGTGTCCTCAACAGAAGAAGGACATGGAGCTGTTGGAGCAAGTCCAGAGGAGGGCCACGAGGATGATAAGAGGACTGGAGCACCTCCTGTATGAAGACAGGCTGAGAAAGTTGGGGCTGTTCAGCCTGGAGAAGAGAAGCTGCGTGGAGACCTCATAGCAGCCTTCCAATATCTGAAGGGGGCCTACAAGGATGCTGGGGAGGGACTCTTCATGAGGGACTCTAGTGGTAGGACAAGGGGTAATGGCTTTAAACTTAAACAAGGAAAGTTTAGATTAGATCTAAGGAAGTTCTTTACAGTGAGGGTGGTGAGGCACTGGAATGGGTTGCCCAAGGAAGCTGTGAATGCTCCAACCCTGGAGGTGTTCATGGCCAGGTTGGACAGAGCCTTGGGTGACATAGTTTAGTGTGTGGTGTCCCTGCTCATGGCAGGGGGGGTGGAACTAGATGATCTTAAGGTCTTTTCCAACCCTAACTATTCTGTGATTCTATGATTATATCTAATCCGAACTTCCCCTATTTTAGTTTAAACCCATTACCCCTTGTCTTAGCACTACAGTCCCTGATGAATAGTTCCTCTCCAACATCCTTACAGTCCCTCTTCAGATTCTGTAAGGCTGCTACAAGGTCACCACGCAGCCTTTTCTTCTCCAGGCTGAATCCTTTTGATTACTAACAGACTAGTGAGTAAATCACTGAATTGGTGGGATTTACCAATCTATGTTTTGACCTCACTATTTTTTAAATATCTGAAAAAAAAAAAATCAGTACATAACTATGTCACAGAGAACTTTTTCACCTGAGTGTGTGTATTCCCTAGCTTAAACTCAGTGTCATTAACATGCTTCAAATACTGCCGCATTGAGTCCACATGGGTATGGGGATAACCAGTTTGAATACCCAGATAAATTCACCTGCAAATAGAAACTGAAAGGTTTACCTTATCCAAAGTCATCTCAGCATAGGCAGCAGTACAGTCTTGAGCATCTATGCATGTTTTAATCATCAACTACTACTTACTTCCAAGTACCTAAATAGTCTGAAAAGAGAGAAGTGGTGGATTCTGGACCATTTGCTTGATCTAAGTGTTTAAATGTTGCTTACATTGCACTTCAAGTGTTTAAAACCAGTTATGGATCTGACCAAAATATTTGAGAGTTCAGTTATTCAAAACTCTCTAGAGGCAGCAATTATCTTATTGTTACATATAAAAATCTAAATCCTGATCAATTGTTCATTACTTCCCTTGACAAAAACTGTTGTATTTCACCAATAAAATATGCAAACTGATTTTGTTTTTTTTTTGTCTGCCTCAGAATATTTCATTATTCAACTAAGCTGTGTGAAGTAAGTTCTATATTCTCCATGGAAACAACGCTAATTGGGAGGTGCTTCCTGAATGGACTTACTGCTTCAGATATGACTGGAAATTTCAAATACATTTTAAATCTTTCAACTACTACACTCAAATATATTTTATAAATGTTGGAAGATAACTGCAAAACCTTGTGCAAGGTAGTTAAAAAAATAGGTTGCTGATTTCATTAAAAATCTGTATTGGATACAATATGTATCCAATGTTAAAACCTAAGGGCAGTAATTCCAGTCTGAAAATAACCACATTCAGTTTCACATTTTGGCAATAGCATTGTAATTGCTGCTTACTTCCACTTGTGTTATATATATACATATATATATATATATTACAAAGTATTAGCATTTGGAGAAAAGCAATTTAGTATGCATAGAATATCACAAAAGCCAAAAGATATTCTCATATGTATAGGTCTACATCATGCATCATGCTAAGCCTATTTCAAGTTGTAAATTGTATATCATTCATATATGCATATAATATATGTACATAAACAATACTTCTTTCAGTTACTGTGTGCATTGACTTTCCACTTAGTTTTGGGGTTTGTGCTTTTAAAGAAACCATGTATTTGTG
>NW_009917550.1:24939-29501 GCF_000696875.1 Nestor notabilis | reverse complement strand
TCGCAGCCATGAGCCTGACTCCTTTTGTCAGATGGGCTGATGCAGCTGGAGGAGGTCTTGGATATCCTGATGCAGCCAGGACAAAGGTTTGCTGCAAGGAATCCTGCTCTCAGCACAAACGTGCTGCTTCCAGCTCAGAGTGGAAGGGTCTGAAGGGTCCAGAAAGCTCCCCAAAAGCAGGGCCCAAACTGAGCCCCCAGATCCCAATCCTGGTTGACATGGATCTGCCTCCACATGGCGCTGGGCCATCTGTTGTCTAGTCCATGCTCTATTGCAGCCTCCTCTCTAAATCCAATTGGAATAGCAGGTGATGTGTTCTGAACCTTATAGCAAGCATTTAAGCTTGGAAGACGTTTCAAGATAACTATCCGTGTATTTGCTAAGCACAAGAACACAGCCCAGCAACAACCCAGCATGCACAGAAAAGTCATTCAAACCACAGATTTGGGTTCTGACCCTACATGTCAGACCTGCTTTCCAGCTTTTCTGTGCAGCCATAGAGACTGAACAGACAACAGCTGATCATTTCATATAATCATATGATTCCAGAAACTAGGGGATTAATATCACAGCACCTATAATAAAGCCACACAAGATAGCAACACTGGTGGTGCTGGAGGAACCTGCCACTTGCCACACAGGTTCCTGAGCAGCTTTCTGCTCACACATGAGGAGGGATGCAGACCACAGCCACGCTCCTACCTCACTTCCCAGAGCTTCTGCTGCCTCTTTGGGAACCACAGGTCTCCGGCAGTGGCTCCACAGAGCAGTCAACCAGCAGGACCTGTGCTGGTCACCCTAGGGCCACGACCCAGGGCATGTACCCCAAGTGTGGCTGACACCGGGTTCTGCTATAAGATACCAAGTTACTGCAAAGCCTCCAATGGCCTGAAGTCTGGGGGGAGCTGTGAGAGTGGAAAGATCTCAGAAACACACCATGTACCGAAAAAAAACCCCAAAACCACCAAAGGAAAAAGAGAAGGAAAAAGAAGAACAGTGTTTTAGCAATGCTGCCGGCCTGCGAGCTGAGGGAAGGAGAGCTCAGAAGTTGCAGGCGTAAGGTCCTAAAGACTGAGAAAAGTAAATGTAGGAGAACTGGGAAACACTCCCAGAGCAGGAAAACTCCCGCCACACAGCAGCTGTCACATCGCATGCAAGAAGCCTTTTTCCAAACCACCCTGCTCTGCCAGCAGCATCCTTAAATTACACCCATTGGGTTTTGTTCCCAACTGTTTCTGCATGTGACAGCCAAGCAGAAGGCTTGGGCTGACAGCCCAAGAATATGTCCATGTTTGTCAGCTCTGTCCCTGCTTTGCAGCATTGCTCCATTCCTTAGAGAGCCAATTAACCTACATCTGCCTCCCAGCCCAGTGGCAGGTCAGACCATGCTCATGATGCTGTATTTCTTCTTCCTAGATGCAAAATACCTAACCCTTGCTTTCTGGACTGGAGGAATCCACTGCTGGGGTCTGCAGCTTGTGCATGACCGCACTGGGCAGCAAGAGCAATGGCTTGTGGCACTTCGAAGATGCATCCAAACTTACTTGAGGTAACACCAAGGTTTCACCAGACCTTCCATGCCATAAACCACAATGGCTGCAAGCAAACCGCCCTCTCCAACCCCATGAATTCACATGGCTTGGTAAACCCTTCTCTGAGGACCACAGGCCACATCGCCACCAACCACAAGCATCTTCCAAGGGTGCATGGAGACATGTTGTGTCCCCATGAGCCCACTGCACCAAATCAGAGCATTCTGCTGAGTTGGGATCACAGATGAAGTCAACAACAATTTGGTTGTGACAAAACCACAGTGTTGTTCATAGTCACAGGAGCCATGCTGACAGTGCAGAGAGAACAAGGAGCTACTGTCTCCTGAGTGCCTTGAGCTCTCATACATCACACACGCTCTCAGGCAGCCAGGGTGGAATTCCAGGCAGAACTCCATGCCTGGGGATGCAGAGAGCAGATAAGGAAAATAAACCCAGACCAGTCTTGGCTACGCCTTAAGGCTGAGTGGCCAATGCTTGGGTGTTCAAAAAGCTGAAGGAGAGTCAACTGGTCCCAGACTCAGTCTCCTCTGCCTCTCCCAGAGATGCTCATCTTGGCTCCTCTCCTACCTAGAGTCACCAAGCCAGAAATGACAGGCCACGGAAAGGACAGACGTGTCCCTCAGATGTGCTGCATGACACACCCAGAGCTGTTGGCTCAGGCTGGTCTGTGTGTGAACTTCCCAACGACAACCAAGCCAATCTTATTTTGGTCCTATTCTTTCCGATTGCCCCTTCCTCTTTCCACACAGTCCCTGGAAAGGGGCAGTGTAAACCCTGGCCTGCTCCTCCAACAAGAAATCTGATGTATGACATGCTTAAGAAAGGAAAAATAGCACACAGGACACCTCACATGTGGTGTGCAGCACAGCTCAGCAGGGAAATGCACGTCTTTACCCTTTCAGAATCTAGAGCAAACCCAAAGGGTTTTCTTCCTTGGGCTTGTGGGCCACATGCACCTTCAACCTCCTCTCCAGGCAAGTGCCAGCAGCAGCTTGGGTTAAGCTGGCAGTAAAATCCAAGTTTCTGATTGTCAGAGCCTGGCCCCAACCTGCCCAGCACTCAGCAAGGGCAATGCAGGCTTTAAGTGCACCAAGCCCATCCCATCTCAATGGACCAGCTCTTCTTTGTCAAACTGTGACAGTAAAAGAGAAAGATAAACAAAGTAATCAAGGAGCACTGACACAGCCTGGCTCCTCCATGGTGCTGCTGTGTTGAGCATTTGCTCACTGACAATGGTGCCAGGGCAGAGCTAAAGCGATTCACCCACCTTTCTGCAACATCCGTCTCCTTTGGCTCCTTGAAGCCTTCTGGGACAAGCACAGCCACAGGACTGCTCAGGGCAGCGGCTGCAGCACGTGTAGGTAGAGTTGTGGCTGTGCACTAGCAGCAGAGCAATGTCCTACTTTCCCCTTTGTTAGGGGGGATTTCTAGCCTGCAGTGCTGAAGATGGTTCTAAGAAGAGGAATTAATTTGTGGTTTTAGATGTAAACTCGCAGAAGGCAAAATTCACCCCTGCGCAGCTGGCTGGAGCGTCAAAATGCTTCCTGAGAGCAGCACATCAGCCTTGTGAGGGCAGGGGGGGACAAGCCCCCATGCTCACTCCACATGCCAGCCCAGGGAACAAAGAACAAGGAGCTGTGCTGCTGCAGCAGCGCTAATTGAAGGCAGACACAGGGCTGTGCTATTGCACAGTCATGGGAGCTGGAAGCGATACACCCAGTGAAGAAAAACACCCAGTGCTCAGGACCTGCCAGCAGCGATGGGCAGAGATCAGCCACAGGCAGCTCAGCACGGTGGGGAGAGGCGGCTGCTAACTCATCAAGCAACGAGCAAAACCAACAGGAGGATGTGCGCAGAGAGACCAGCACAGAGCAGAGACGGGGATGGAGGCAGGGAGAGGAAATTCTGCTCTTGGCTAAAACTACAACGTCCTGGCCAGGCTCCAGCCACAATCACCACAGCCCTGCACACCTTCGTGCCCACAGCCCCTGGCTCCCATCAAAGCAGGGCTTTCACCTCAGCAGCTTCCACACTCACCCTTTTGCACGCTCTTAGCTGAGAGGCTCAGGCCTCCTGGGATGCCCAGAGGGATACAGACTGAATGTCACCACAGTGATGCAGCTGAGACATCCAACAGACAGGGGCACGGTCATCTTTTGGCCTCAGAAATACACTGCCAATACTGATGGTGATGTGAGCTCACTGTAAACTCAAGCCACTTGGCTCTTCTGCTCTACTGCTATAAGCAGCAGTATGACTGGGAACTAGATCCAGGTCCAGGTGTGAAAACCTCTCCCCTCGCATCAACCAGAGCATCCAGGGGAAGGGGGAGCAAGAGGAAGCAGCACAGCGTAGGAAGACAGGGCCCCAGCCAGCTCACAGAGGTCACTCACCTGCAGGGGAGCTGTTTTATGGCAGAGATGCTATGTCCTAAGGACTGCAGTGCTTGGGCTCCATCCTTAGTGAACAACCAAGAGTATGTCATGGAAGGAAAGTCTTTGGCCTGATTTGCTCTTCAGCAGCACAGAGCCAGGCAGTAGGGTCCCATCAGGGATGCACCCAGCCAGTCCAGCCTGGACAGAGGACCAGTGAAGCTCGGCATATCCACGGCTCAGCAGGGTCAGCACTGTCACGTCACAACAGCATTTATGGGCTTTTCCTCTGAAGCATACAAAGCTATTCTCAGAATTCTCCATCAAAGGGAAATTTGTCTGTTTTCTACCAGGATGAGCAAGGCAGACCCAAAGGAGATATTTGCTCAAGTCAGGTGGGAGCAGCAGCAGACAGTAAACCCATTCCCAGCTCGGACCAGGGCAATGGAAGCTGAGGAGCTGCAGGTGTCTTCCCTGCAGGTCCACAGCCGGGACCCTCCATGGCCCAGTTTTCAGCTTCTCCTCCTGCTGCTTCCTCTCCCACTGCATGGAAAGTCAGTGCTGACTTCAGACAGAGGAATCTCAGGGGTATCACAAGGTTTGGACTTTGCTGCTCCATCACCAGTAAAGCTGCACA
>NW_009917550.1:24264-24908 GCF_000696875.1 Nestor notabilis | reverse complement strand
CTGCTGAGCTAACCCAAGGGAAAATGCCTTCCTGATCTAAACTCTGGTGATTAATTTAACCTTGAACATGCAAGCAAGGCCCTATGTATGTGATTGTGGGAAGCATCAGAGCCCTGACACTTTAGCCAGGCTTCATCCTTTGATGCTCAGATAAATACAAGATAACAGACCATAAACACAGAAATCCCAAAGCACTGAATTAATCTCCTGTACGTATAGTGCCACGAAACACAATCAGCAACCACATCTCCTGGTTTTGCTTTTACCTACCCCACAGGTCAAGCTTTAATTTCCGCTCTAGGATCACCGTTGTTTTGTCAACTAATCCCTCCAGGAATCTAGCAAATTCCATTTTAAAGGTATTTGTGCTCCCTGCTTCCACTTGAAATACCTCATGCTTCCTTTCCTCAAGCACTGAGCGACTCACGCAATGCCTCCACTTCCAGCTCTGAAAAAGGACCAACGACCATAAATTGCCTCTTGCTCGTTTAAACTCCCTCTGGAGCAAGTTCACAGCACTTGTCGCACCCAGCTCCTCTGCTCAGCATTTAGGGGCGTCTGCAAAATGTAACCACTTGGGCAGACACGGAGCTGGCTGGAGCTCTTGACAAAGCGCCTGGTTGCTCCCCTCTCCACTTCCAGCC
>NW_009917550.1:0-24209 GCF_000696875.1 Nestor notabilis | reverse complement strand
CCCACTCGGTGTCTGAACAGGGACAGGCAGCTCCCACGGCGGCTTCCCTCGACCAGGGCCAGACAGAGATCAATTCGCACATCAAACCCTGCAACCCTTGATACTTCTGTCTCATATAGGGTCACAGGCACTGGCACCTCCAGTTGCGAATGCATTCGAAACCTTAGCAAAGGACAGAGGTTTCCAAATTTAGCCTGTTCAGACAGGAGGAGAAGCCAGGGCGTGCAGGAAGGTCTGCACTGCTCATCATTCCTTCCGCTTCATCCTTCAGCTTTGCAGCACAAATCAGGCTTAAATAGATTCCCTGCCTCTCATCTCAAAGTCACAGCTGGGAAAACCAGAGAGGCAAGGCAGAGCCCTGCCAGCCTTGGGAAGCCAGGAACACGAAGACAAACAGGTACACATTGCTCCATGGCATGGAAGCTGGCTGGACTGGGAGTCATTTGGTAGGACAGGGTGGAAAATAATTGTGAAATGGAAGAGCACTGCTTCTCCAGCTCTCAGGTTCTCCATCCAAATGACAAGAGCATCAGCAGTTTTGGAAGCTCCTGATGCACATTAACATATATGAACAAAAAAGGCTGGGGACAGGATCCTACAGAAGGTCCACTTTAAAGTTATAGGTAGTGGTCCCAATCCTGCCATCCTTACTCACCGAGTAGTCCCTTTGAAACAGAGACGACTGCTCACATGAGTAAGGGATGCAGGATCAGGCCTGTCTACCACAGAGGATGAATCCTGAACTGGAGAGGATATCAAGGCCTCTGAGCATTGTGAGACTCTCACGCCTGGTCCAGCAAGGGCTGGTCCAAGGGTATTGCTGGGAGACAGTCCAGGCTGGGGCACCACACCTGCAAACAGCGCACCAAGCATGGACCATGGGTAGCAAGGCAGTGGACAAATAAGGCTGGACAAGGGATGCTCCACCAAACAGGGATGCTCCTGGTTCATCCTGAGTATGCCCATCTCACGGATACTCCCAGCTCTGTGAGGAGGTCTTTCTTAACCCTGCTGTGCGCCCAGCAGGCTCCTGAAAACAATATTGAGAGAAGGAAAGCCAACTGTCTTGGGCCAGCTCCCAACCTCTCTCTGGGTCTCCCAGCTACAATTAACATAACTTTAGGAGTAGCTGATGCCCACAAAAGAGGAGAATAAGCCCACTCTTAGCTCACCAGATAATTTTTAATTCCACTAGTTAAGGGGAAAAAGGCAGCTCTCTAAAGCAGCCTTCAGTCCTGGGAGGCACCCAAGGAGTGGAAAGCCAGCCTGTGCGAGGACTAAGAGCTCTGCAGACTGCACCCCTCAAGGCCAGACAGACTGCTGCTTTCCATGACGAGGAGGCAGAGGCACCTCCTCATTCCTAAGGGGTGTCCTGCAGGTCTCCGTCCAGCGCTCAGACCCCCAGGCTCCAGTCTCTCAACCTCCCTCCCTGCTGCCAGCTGCCCCAGCACTGCAGTACCACAGAACACACTCCTTGTGCACTCTTGTTGAGATGACACACGTGTATGGCGACTTCCACCTTCCTTCCCTTGCCCTTGGGCTTGCACCACCAGCCCACCTGACTGAGAGGAGCCTGCTGAGGGTGCCAAGCTTTCAGCCGCCTCCCTTTGGCACCTGCACAGCTCTGCCCATGCTCCACCGAAACAGGACACAGCCATACCCAGCTGCAAAGCGCTGCCCCTAGGGGCCCAGCACAGGGCAGAGGCCCTGGTAAACACAGCTGGGTAGGACGAGCACTCGACCATCTGCCATCCCAAAGGGGACCCCTGGGAGCCTGTTTCCCAGCCCTGCCGCACAACCAGGTCTGTGTAAACCTCCCTGCCCACGTCAGTCTGCCCAGGGCTGGGCCCTGCATCAGGACTAGTGTCTGTCTTTGCAGATGGATAATTAAATTCCCTTTCCATTTCCTTTTTCCTCCTGATGGTTTCTCTGGCTGGCAGTTCCCCCACAGCTCTGCACAATCCAGCAACATTAGTCAGAGGGAAATTCTGCTCCCTTCCTCCCCTGGATGTTGCTCTTGGTTCAGTATAAACAGCAGAGTGAACTGTGCAACAGTTGGAGCTGCAGAAGCATTTGCCCTTTTCAGGCTGGCAAACAGACCTGCACCCTGCACCTTCTCCCCAAGTAACACAGATGATGTGTGTGATTAAAATGAGTGCTATGTTCCTGGCAATTGGAAGCAATTAGCTAATGATCAGGAATATGCAATCAGCTGGACTGGGGTTGCAGCACACCTCAATTTATAAGTCGTGGTGCAAAACACTCTTTTCGGGAAGGTCCTAAAAAAAGCCTATCAGCAATGGTGTGAGATGCTCTCAGAAAAAGCCCGTAACACTTTCCTGCACAACACCTGAGGAAGAGACGGAGCAATGATGAAATTGAGGTAAATCGAAGAGCTGTCTCTCAGAGCTCCCACAGAAGGGAAGGAGTGTGTGCCCAGATGAAGTATCCGCAGAGGGCCTCACTGAGAATACAAGATGTCTGTCCTTCTCTCCTGCCACTAAACAGTGGCTTTCTGGGAAGCAGAACTGGTACCTGAAGCCCTGATGGTTGCAAAATTATTCCCAGGACCTGCAGAGACCCACACACCATCTCCACCTGACAGCAGAGGAAGAGTCATCCTGCTGGGATTTATGGCTCCCCCACAGGTGCCCCTTACAGATGTTCAGACTGAGGTTTTCAGAGATGATCTGTCAATTCTGACCTCTTGTACCCTGTAACACACTGTGTCCTCCACAGGCGATGTCCTGAGCCCCAGCAGAGCACTGCAGGTCTCACAGCCCTCCATCAAGACCCTCCAGCAGCTCCACATTACTGCCTGGGCTGTGTAGTTCTACTCTCCATGTGCCTGTAAAACCCAAACTGCCACCTGCCCCAAACAGATGGGACTTTGAAAAGGCTTTTAGAAGATTTCAGGAGCTTGCTGCTGACTCTCTCCCCTCCCAGATCCATGTCAGCCCACTACTGGCTGCCCACCGAGCGCTGGATGGAGCATTCATACTGGCTCCTTGTACCCTGCCAGTGCAGACACCAAGGCCATGGCTGGGGAGGATGCCATCAGAATGATCAAAAAGGGAATCAAGAGATGCTCTCCAATGCCCTTCCCATCATCTTCCCCCACCTACTTGCTCCAGCAAACACCAACCTTGGTTACACCTCTGCAGCACAACTCACCACTTCTCTATGCCCTGCAGCGTGACTGGAGATTCACATTTTGTTAAATGCTGTAGTGACGGGAGAAAACTTGAAGTCACAGAATATCTAAATCAAATGGTGCTGTCAAAAGGAATTTAAACAAAGTTTCTTCCAAGCTTAAGAGTAATAGTCAGAAACTGCTGAATGTTGCTTCTCCTTATCACAGATGCTGACCAGTAAGGAAAAAATTAGAATAGTCAGTCTGAATTTATAGTGAAACACAACAAAAGATTTTCTTGGATTGAGAAATATCTGGCTCAGTCTTAACAGAGATTGTGCTGGATACCAGATACCCACACCCTTCCATAATACAGGTGTGATATGCAAGCTCTGGAACTCACAGCGAGGATGACTATACATATTATTTACCAAGATTGATGGACACTGACAGGTCTCAATGGTCCCGTGGTACCCAGATGAACACCCTTTCTGAGGCTGCTACAGGCAACACGACAGCTTTCTGGGCTGGGAGGCTGGCTCTGCAATCACAGTGCTCTTGCGACAGAGCCAGCACACCCTGCCAGTGCCACAGCCTTGGGCTGCTTCGGTCCAGTCCCAAACTTCATTAGCAGTTTTGCATCAGTGAGAGATTCCTACTGACCACTGAGATGATGCCATCTGTTTCCATTTACGTGCTGGCTTGCAGGAGCAGCTACAGAGCAAAGGACTCCGGAGAGACTTTGCTCTACCGAGCACACCGGGACTGAACAGCCAGCTGCTGGGAGAGACACAGCCTGAATTCACCTCCCCAGAGGGGCCTAGTACTGTGCACATTCTGTGCAAAGTACACACCTGGGAGGCACGGCAGCCTTCCCACTTTGGTTTTGCTATCAAGCTCCATCATACACCCATCCAGAGGCCACTTCCCTGCAGGCACAGGGAACTTGCTCCCAACAGACATCACAAGTGCACTGACTTACTGTTCTGCATGGCACCACAGCAGAGGAGGGGCTGACTAAGCTGTTTCCACATCTCTTGGTCTGCCCTTTATAAAGCCAAAAGGAATTTGCCAGTGATAAGCCAGGATCCCAAAATTAACAGCTATCAGGCTTGCCTTCTTCTTTCCTTCCTTTTTACTTTCTTTCTATATCAGGGTCCTGCAGAGATCACAGTGCACAGAGAAACCTTTACCTAGACACCTTTTTCATGTATTCATTTTTATGTACACACTGATTGGGGCAACCACGTACCTACCTGCCCCAAAAAGGGGCAACATGTATCAGCAATGCCTGCACAGTCCTAGCCTACACAAAAGCACAGAGCAGACACCAGACATCAAAATGGCAGCATGGGAGTGTCCAGGTGGCTTCTGAAAACAGTAGCAGGAGGAAACGGATAAAAAACAGGGGACACCCTGTATGGGGAGGGCTAAGGAAGTATCGGCCCTGCCTGGCAGCTGAACTGCAGGAGGACTCTACCGCCTTGTTTTACTGGTCATACCTGCCTTGGGAGGGAGAGCAGGCCTCTTGCTCAACAGGAGGTTTCATGGTTTAAAACAGATTGCTTAATTTTTGGCAGTTTGAGTTCAGCAACTACCCCTTTCCTGTGGCTGCTGCTTCCTCTCTGAGCACACACTTTTTCAGAGCCAGAAGAGACATGATGCTCCTCCCAGCCTGCTCCCAGGGCCCTGCACTTCACCTCAGCAACTCCCTTTGGAAGAGCTGGTGCCTATGGTGGATTCACAACCATGGCAGAGTGGCAGAAGATGCACTAAGTTCTCCTTTGCTTCCCAACAAAACAGTCTTGCTTGGAGAGAGCTGCACTGAGTTTTCCTGTAGATCAGTGCTCTTAGGTGAGAAAGGATGAAATATCAGGACATACCATGAACAAAACACAGCACACTGTGATACTGCAGTAGCAACAACCAGCTGGACAAAACTGACACAAAAATCAAAATCCTAGAGCATCCTACACAGCTTCTCAGAGGGGATTCCCAACATGATCCTATCCTACTGTCTCTATCCCGTTACCAGCTCCTCGGCCTGTTTGTGGTTTTGCTTACGCCACCACCAGCCACAGTGCCCTGGAGATGCAGCTCTGAATCACCCATCAGGCACCTCCTGAAGCACAGCCACACTCAGCTCCACACCACCACAGCACTGATGCTGCAGCCGGAGATGGGAGAGTGGCCAGACCTCAATTCCATTCTCAACAGCCAGAAAAGACAGCTTTCTCTACAGTGTATCATCCTGTAACAAGTGTATCTAGTGTAACAGTGCAAGCATAGGAGCTTCCCTCACTTCTCCACTTTGTCTTCGCTTTGCTGTTATATATTGACAAGCAGTTCCACTCAGCTGTCAGGAGACACTTCTCTTCAGAGCCCCAGATGTAGTGACATTGCTACCCTGGTCCATTACAGCCCTGTCCCAGGCACCCTGAGGCACTCCTGGGGACTCGTCTGCATTGCAGGGCACACACACATCCTGTACACACAGAGCTTCAGGCCACACACACCCACAGAGCAGCCCAGCTGCGGAACACTGGGACTTAAGAGGCCAGGAGAGTCATTCCTCCTGCAGCCCACTGGGCACAGCCATGCTCAGGCAAGCAGGGCCTGCTTCAAAGACCTTCTACAGCAAAGTAAGAACCAGCATCTCTGCCACTCGCCTGCTGGTTAGCTCTGAACTGGGGGGAGGCCCTGAGCAGTGCAGTGGAGCTGGGCACAGTGCCCCAACATTAGCATCCCAGCTCCAGAGCTGACAGACCTCCCACCGAAGGCAGTACCTGGCACAAAGGCTCCTTTTTCCCTGACACACGAGCCCTTTCCAGGCTGCTGCCCAGACACATCATCTTTATTGTGCCCTCCTGACTCCAGCAACAGGCAGGGCTCAATAGCCCCTTTCTGGGATGATGCTGGAGCTCACACACAGGAGGCTGCCGATGGCAGGGGGCTGCCAAGGTCTTCAGCCCTGCCAAGCAGCAAGCACTGGCACTGTGTGTCCTTCACTACTGACAGCAACACAAGCCTCTCTTGGGGCTTCAAGACCTAAACCCCTTCTCATAGACATAGTAGAGCACCTGCATCACCCAGCCAGCCACAGCCCCTGCCACTGACTCCAGTGTTGTGGACAGAGCTATGGGATGCTGAGCAGAGAGGACAGAAGAGACATTTTTGTGCAAAACCCCTGCTTGTCCACGCACTTTCAGATTGCTCCATGATGTACCGGTATAGAGACAACTCTGAAGCAGAAAGGAGGAAAATAGGAGTGCAAGCTCTTCTCCTTACCGTAATACAGGTAAGGACACAGAATCATGGTGGGATCTGTTTCCAGACCTTGCTCCCAGTCCAACCAGGAAGAGGGGCAGGAGGGCTGGGGGAAGTCTCTTGCTAGATGCCATGAATGGTTAAACTCTCCCCATTTAGCAGCGGTGGGAGGGAATTTATCTTCAAGCAAGAGTCTTGATACCACCTGGGATGATGCCAAGAGACAAGCAAATACTTATCCCCCTCCTATACTGCCTACCCAGCTACAGGGAGTTTCCTCCCTAGCCATGCAGCCACAGGGACATGAGAAAACACTGCTTTTATTTTCCCACCCATAGCCTGCCACAATCCAGCATCTCCTCAGCTTGAGCTCAAGCCAGAAGACAACTAGGTTTAAGGGGGTGTGGCTGGACTTCCCAACAAGGCTTGTGAGACAGCACTTGGAAGCTGTCCTTACTGGAGCACAGAGGCATTTACTGAAGTCCAGAGCTGTGCCTAGCCGAGCAGCTCTAGCAGCCAGGGTAGAGCTGTGCTTGCTGGAAACCAGCAGGGTCCAAGGACTCCAGGCTCCAACGATGCATCTCAGAGTAGCAGACATCAAGCAGGAGGAAGAAGGGCCCTCTGCCATGTCAGGCAGGAGAATTCCTGCACCAACACACCATTGCACTGAGCACATCTTCCAGTTGGGCATGGCTCAGCACCCTGCAGGACAGGCCTGAACTTTTCATCAGGAAACTAGTCTGACATGTACCATTTCCAGAAAGGCCTCTTGTCCAGCTGTGTTTTAGGACTCTCTTCTGTCTTCTTCCTACTCCCCACCCCATCTGTATGAGCATGTAGAAAGATGGCAAAAGAAAGATAAAAACCTCCACAGCCATCGCCACTTGCACAGCCACACTGCCTGGCAGCAGGGTGCTGCCCCTCAGTTAGGGCTGGGGAGCACCATGCTGCAGCCCAGCACCCTGGTACACCCATTTCCCTAAGCAGACACACAGGGCTGGTTCCCAACAGTGGTGCTGCTCCTCCATGGAGCTGTTCCCTCCACCAGCACAAAAGGAGACACATCACACCCCTGATCCCAGCCTGCAAAGGTCACAACCGTTGGAGAGAACAGCACAGGCAGCCTTTAATCCTGGTAATTAGGGCAAGATGCCAGGACCTCTTCAGGGTTGGAGCTGTGTCTTACCTATATCCACAGTGAGGGGGCTGGCAGACTGCAGGAGGCCCTGGGGTGAGATCCAACCCCTTACACACTAAGAGTTCTCTGCTGAGTAGGAAGCACAGGGCTCTCCCCAGAGCCTCATGCCTCGCCTCTGTCATTCAGAGTGGTGCAAGCTGCAGCCATGGCTCCAAACGCTGCTCCACCTCAGAGCTGGAGACGGATGAGGTCACCTCCAGTCTGAAATCACTTCCGTTCTCAAGCTGCTCTCAAGACTGTGCCACAGATTAAAGAAAGTGGGATGGGTGGGGAGGGAAACCCAAATCAACGGAGCATGTTCCCCATTGAGAGCTCAACACTTCATTAATCTCTGCCCCCCGGTAAACTGCCATCCGAACCCTCCACCCTGCCTTCTTCCCCTGCAAGAACAAACCTGGCAGGGACTGCTTGGAGTATGGCACAAGCTGCACAGGATTATGCTCAACCCTGAGCTCTCCAAAGCCAACCCAAGCAGAGCAGTGCTTGATGCTGTCAGACTAGCTCAGCCACAGCACTCCACCTTGTGCCCAGCTCCAACTGCTGGCCTTCAAACGCCTGCACTGCCACAGCCCAATTTTCCCCCCAGGCACATAGTGTTAGAAATGGTTTGTACTGGCAGCTGATGCTGTCCATGCAGCAATGAGCACCAACATCACAAGCCTGTGGCCTCTCCAGCAGCCCCATTCTCCACTGTCCAGGTGGCCACACTGACCAGGCAGCAGCAGGATTCTCCTACCTGCATTAGGCAGTACTTAACCCATGCCTAAGGAACCAGGCTGAGCAAGAAGGATGGAAATTCCGGTCACCAGCACAGGAGTCCTAAGGAAAAGAGCCTTGCAGTGGTCGTATTTGGCCAGGAGAAACCAGACTGGCAGTTTAGTAGCATAATTTTAAAAACACATTGACCACAGATGAATCACTATCTCATTCTTGGAAGCACTAAACCAACCGCAGTATCCAGCAGTGCCTCAAGCAGTAACGGCCAAGGCACATCCCTGTCACACAGCTCCCTCCTTCTTGGTCATGTTTTTTTTCCCCTCACCACAGATTTTGCTCTACACAGGAAAGCACTGAGCTCTTGTGGGTCTCTTCCAGAACTCCCAGTCTCACTGCAATGGAAGGCATGGGATGGGGCCATTCTGCCAGCAATTACAGCTGCTGTGATCCATATGCTGTTTGGACCAAGTCCAGCTGCAGCCCATGCACACAGCCTTGCCCTCACTTGTGCCACAGCAGCAATTGGCCAAAGCAACACTGGGCATGCTACCTTCTCAGTACCATGGGGTAATGGGAGCTACTGCAAATGCAGCAGATAAAGCAGCAAGGGGCAGAGTATTCTCAAGGGGCAGAGCATGCTCAAGTGTGCAGCTATGGATCACATGCTGCATACTTCTAGGACTTCCTCAAGCAGATGGAAGACTGGAACTCAGGACTGTGTGCACTGCCAATCCTGTGCTAGTTTCTCTGGATCACATGCCACCCCTGGGGCTGAACAGCAGCAGTACAGCATGACTGCTTCTCCCAGACAGCACTTTGCTCCCCAGCCTCTTTCCAGAGGCCAGCCCTGGATACCAAACAGCAAAAGCACAATGAAAGCAAGAGCTTTCTTCCTTGTGGGCTTCAGCCCTTCTAGAAGCAGTGAGCTCAGAGAATGGAACCTCTCAGATCCTGGCACCAGGCACAGACCTGGGCTGTACAGGTGGTTCCTCTTCAGCACGGGCTAGGAATAAATAGCTGTGGGACAGACAATTTTCGGTAGAGGAAGCAGCAGGCTGATCCCACCTGGCTGCATTCCCACCAGCTGCTTTCTGCCCATTCTGGCTTCACACCTGTAAGTTGGTAAGATGCCAGCAGAAGTCAATAACAAAGTGAGGACCCCATGAGGAAGCAAATGTCCAACAGGCAGGTTGGCTTGTCAGGGAGACGAGGAGCCACAGACCTCCTACAGGGCAGTGCCTGCTAGCTCCCAACAGGAGAGCTCCAACAGCAATGAGCTGAGCAAGGGGTGCTGCACACCCCACTGCCCTGAGAAACACCAACCACTACGTGGAAGGAACAGGTCTGAAGCTGAACATTTGGGCTAAGGGGATTCCTGAGGCTCAAATGCCTCTGGGAAGCTTCAGTTGTGGCGTGACTGACTCAGAGGAGTGGAGCCACTCCTTCATCAAAGTAGCTGCTATGTATCCCTAAAAATCATGGCCTCTAGACAGAAATGCCTCTATACAAAGGTATGAAGTCCTGGGCTTCAGTTCTGCCACCTCTAAAACAGCAATGAGAACTTCACTATGAGCATCCACACCTGGCCTGGCTGGGCCAGTGATACCTGCCAAGTCCTCAAGGATCCTGGGCTAGAAGGCACTGAGGAAGGTTTGTGCTCTTCACCCTACACCCAGACACCCTGGAGAGCTCAGAGCCACACTCTTTGTCTCCAAGAAAGCCCCATCAACACTGCCTGTAGGAAACTCACTATTTGATATAAGCTTCATTCACACTTTTCCAGTACTCAGCTGCTCTTTGTGTGCAGGAAAGGAGAGCTATTTTGTCTGCAAACCACTGTACATGAATAATCCTGCTAATGGGAGCAGGCATGCACTAACACTCCCAGTTTTCCAAAATGTTGTTGTTGATTTGCTTGTTTTTGTTTTTAATTGCTCAATGTACAAGTAAAAGCCATTCAGACTGAAAGTAAAGGCTTCTGTCAGGGCAGCTTAATAAGAATCAGACTGTACTGCAGTTGAGAAACACACAGATAAGATACAGACAAACATACAAAACCACACCCTGTGCTTTCCAAAACTATAGGCTGGAAAGATCTGCTGAGGGATTGTTGAATATTCTGAACAGCAAGTTCTGAGGATACAGAAGAGATGCTATGAAATCATCAGTGTATTGAGAGCAACAGAAAGTAACCCAAGACAAAAACCCCCTCTCTTCCTAGGCAAACCAGGCTTCCTCTATGCAAAGGAATTCCACAGACACAAGGACATTAGTGCCCTGGTGGAGTCAGAAATGACAAAGGCTGTATTTTCCTTTTCCAGTAATACTTAGATTTAACTATATAAACTGTTCCCTTGGGAGCAGATCCTATTTCACTGTTTATGCAAGAGCCTTACAATTGGATTTTAAAGGTGACTGCAGGAGCTGCTTTGTTGCACTTCTCTAATTCTTTGCCCTGTCACCCATTGCCATATCCAGAAAAAGCAGGGCACAGGGGGAGTTCACCCAGGCAAGGATGGCCTTGATTATCAACACTGCAAAAGGTAAGAAGGGATGTGCAGTAGCAAAGTCTGCATGAGTTTTTCATGCTGTGACAAGTCTAGGTGAAGCAGACACACGCACATGGGATGCAGGAGCATCCAGCCGCAGGGTGAAGCACTGCCTAGCTCTCTAGCTCTGGATTTGCCATAGAGGGAGTGGATTGCAACCAGCTCCCTGAAAGCACATCCCCATGTGCAGGGTGCACAAAGGCAATCCCAGCCTACAAAAAAACTAGTAGGGTGCAAAGATCAGTCAGAAAGCAGCACAGCTAATGTGATGAACAGTGACTACCCACTAGCTAACTGCTGCCAAGTACACACAGGAGGAGTTTAACCTCCTCCAAAGAGGACAGTTCTCAAAAGCAACAGGGTGGGATGAGATGTTAGGAACACTAATCCACAGTGGAGCATCTCTGCCAAACAGAGTCCCTAAAAAAGCAGCAGCATTGTAGAAATTTCAGTTCCACTAAAGAAACCAAAACGTTAGCTGGGTCTATCGCTCCTGAGCATGGCCGTGAGCCTTTCAAAGCCATTTCCACAGAGCTATGGTTCTCACTGATTTTTCTGGGACAAAGATGAAAGGGCCATTCAGAGCAGCCTGGAACCTACCTCCTACAGTATCTTCCCAGTTATTTTCCTTTGCCAACCCCTTTCCTGGACCTAATCCATGGACCACAGCACATGAAAGGCAACTGTAAGCCTGGCACCAGGTGTGTAAATTCCTCTGTAGAGCCTGTTCATGGGAGATGGCAAGAGCTCTTGCTACACAGCAATTTCTATCAGCCAGAGGGATGGCAGGGGGAGAACAGTGGCAAGGCTGCTCACCAGAGCTAAATTTATAAAAACACAGGATGTGCTTAGCTCCTCTCAGTTCCAAAGCACTTGGGCACTTTCATCTGTATTTAAAGAAAGCTGGGCCTTGGTTCATATTATTGCAAACTGCCTAAAAAATTTGCCTTTAAAATAACTCTATTGTACAATGGCCTTTGTGGAAAAGCTGATGTTTCATCCTATTGCCTTTCATCTTCACACCACCAACCCAGACCAGAGGAATGTGTCAGCTCCTTGGTTAATCCAGAATATGCCAACAAGCTCAGAGACACTGCAAGCAGGATCCATTAATCTGGGGCAGGAACAACCTACAGCTCTGGGACAGCACAAGGTGAAATTGCACGTCTGTGGCTCAGGGGAGGGCTTCACAGACACCATCACCATGCAAACACTCAACAACTCTGCCACTATGCCACAAGGCTCCATTGAGCTTAGCACTAGGAACAAGAACACCAGAGCTGCTGTTAGGATCTTTCCATAAAGGCACAGGGTTTACAACCCAACTCTGCCATTTTGGCAAATTTCATCAGTGATAATTCAGTATAAGACACTGCAGCCAGAACAGGCAACTCACTTTGACCAGGACAGACCTGCAATACTAGTATGGTCCTGACAAATTCTCAAAGATGGTATTTCCTACCAGATTCAGGAGTGCCATTTTTCCTCTCCTTATCAAAACCCACAGCCTTAGAAACAAACCTTAGCATCCAACTGCATTGCTGAAAACAGAGATCAAAGCCCTAAAACATTCCAGAGGGTCATTAAAGGACACACTTTCTAAATCATATTGCCCACTCCTCTCCAAATCCTTTCTACCTTAAGATAATTTCTCCGCTGAAAAACTGAATGAGAAAGCAATCACAAAAGGTTAGTGCCCCAAGCTGAATTAACTGATGTCAGTGCATCAGGAACACAGCCCAATCACACTGAACAAATTGGGTTCTCAATAACTTCTGTTGTTTGCAGGTAGCATTGCTGTGACCCTGGTTTTGCAGCCATTTCAGCATTGACTTCCCCTATAAAGTTTATCCAATCAGAGTCATCAATATAACCTCTACTTGCATTGTAACAAAACTGTTAACAGCAACTCATAAATACAGTCCTGATCTAAAGGAACAGGTAGTTGTAAACTCCTCTCTGTGGTAGATTTATGGTGGTATTAGATTTAGTGGTACTGCTGGTTTCATCTATTTCTTTGCGGGCTCCACTTGAATACAATAAGAATAGTAAAGTGCATGAGACAGAGGATGGGAGACGTTAAGACAGCAGGCACTGGGAGAACAGAGTTTGTGAAAATGTCACCTTTGAAATTATTATAATGGATTTCTGGAAGTCAGAACACTGAAATTGTACTAAAGAAGACATTAGACAAGACAGAGTAATTTGAGTGTAAACGCTGTGGTTGTTGGACACACAATGCACAGCAATACCCAATGTTGGAAAGAACTTGGAAGCAACGGAGTGGAAAAATTGCTTTTGCTGGATTGTGTTTTCCTAAGAGTCAACCCAAAGGAAATGGAAACAGCCACACAGGTAAGATGGAAAACCAAGACAAGACAAGGAACACTCATCTCAGTCAATAGGTTAGCGGGGAGCCTCACGCAATGTCAGCTCAAGTGACAGCCACAGCAGGCCAAGAGTAACTTGTCACTCACAGCCCTTTAACAAGAATGGGGTGCAAATTCAGGTTAGATACCCATGAACAGCTCTTGGAACTTGCAGTACAGCATCAAGTCAAACCTTTGTTTTTAAAGAATCCAAGGACAACCATCTCCAAGCAAATCCCAGAACCAATGTCACATGCAGAACAGGGAGGGATTTTCTTGGGCTCACAGCCTGGGCTCTGACTTGCCAGGCCAAACATCTCTTGGTATTTATTTTCTGAGATTTATTCTCTAGTCATGTTTTGCCCCTCACAAGGCCTGCCAGAAACATGCCACCCCCTCACAGACATGCTAAATGTCACACTGTACTGGCCAGACTCAGCAGACTCTGAGTCCCCAAGCCCCAAAAAAGCAGCTTAACCCAGAGATACGGTTCTGTCCCTGATGTGTCCCTGCAGCTCACAATAGCCTCACATGCCCTCAGACCACATGAGGCCAAGTTCTTTTCCTTCTTATCTCCAGCCTGAAGAAGGTAAAAAGGAAAAGGAAAACCTGTAACATGAGGATTTCTAACCCTGAGTGCCAAGGACCAGGACAGAGGAGGTCTGGTTTTATGTGCAAGAAGGGAAAACATGCTCCCTTAGCTGCACACCTCTGGAAGAGACTATTTCCACTGTGTATGATCAAATCAACAGTGTCAGGCCAAATCATGGCCCAGCCTTAAGAAATTTTGATGGGACTCTTCCCTGATGCAATTTTGCCATAAGTGGGGAAATCAGTTTCTCTTTTCAGGCTCATTTCTAAACTATTGCCTTACAAATACGAAGCAGAATCTGCTTTCCACTGGAGAAAACACATGCTGGCCTATTACTGCAGGATGCCAGCCAAGAGGTGGGTGGATGCCCCAATCATTTAATTTTTTGAATAATAATATAGTTATTTGTCATGAAGGAAAAGCCTTAAACCCCCACGGGACAAGCTCTAGGTGCCTAGGAATACACATGGATTCACTGGAGCAATAAATTAGCTCAGCCCTTGAGCATACACAGGGTGCCTAAGGAAGCAAGAGCAGGGGTTTCATCCCCCCTGACATTTCCTGGATGTTCACTGTCATTAACGTCATGATAGGTGAAATCAAAGTCTTCCAAAATGTCCACATCTGTGCTGTGAGCTCTGCCTCACAGGGACACAATTTAGTACCAAATACGCCTGAGCACAAGATGCAGCACAGGAACGAAACACACGAAGAAGCCTCCACACGCTTTGCGAAGAAACAGAAGATGGTTCATTAAGCTTTCAGAGTAACAAACCCCATGATATTCCTTGTTAGCAACCCCATGCACACACTGCACTGCTGCTACATGAAAAGCAGCTCCAATAACATCATCACTTGTTTACCAGAAGAACAATTCTGCTATTGACCAACACCTGCCCATGACAGTGCGACCACGGGAGGAGCAGGGAGATGTTCAGATGACACCGGCCATTCAAACTAGGCAGCAAAGCTCCTGGCACTGGCCGGAACCTCTGAGCAGCTGCTGAGGACCAGCCCTACCACCTCAAACAGAAAGGCTTTCACTGACATTAATGAAAGCTGCTGAAAATAATGACATCACACAGCTATGAGATGGCATGAAGCCTTTCTGTTTGAGGACCAGCAGGCTGAACAGAGCAGCCACTAAGGAAGAAGAACGCTGGGCTCCATCCAGTCACTTCTGGTTTATTTAAATTGCTGTGAAGTCAAATGCCATGAACATGGTGTGAGCTGAGTGTGGTGGGGCAGGGCAGGAGAGGCTTATCCAAGCGACGAGAGGACACACTCCTGCTGCACAGTGATGGTCAGCAAAATCCCCAAACAGATCAATCTGACAGTACTGGGATGTACACAGAAAACATGCCTCTAACTTGCTCACCTCTGTGTGTCTGGTCTGAGCTTCTGAAGTGTCAGCCCCAGGGCTGCCCGCAGACTAGTGCAGATCCAGTGTTCGGCTGCTCAGCGGACCTGGAGTCCTTCCCAAGCATGTGCCTGGATTAACATCCCAGTAAAAGCCCCAGGTCCTGTTAAATAACTGTCATCCCTGATATCCACTTCCCTTATAAATATACCCTCTGCCAAGGGCTTCTTTCAAGGGGAGGAGAGCTCTTGAAAGCAAGAAGACAAACAGCAAAGGCATTAATCTCAGGGGTGAGACACGAGCGGTTTCCCTTCTGCGTGCTCCAGCAAAGGGCTCCAGGGCACTGCTTCACGGAAACCGTCTACACAGTCGGGACTGTGAGCGCAACTGCTGAGAGATGAGGGATCATCTCAGACAGCAGCTCTCCTGCTGTCCTCATGACACGCTCTCGCTCATCTCAGCACAGTGCAATCACAGCAGCGAGGCTTTGCTGCAGGCCAACTGCATCACTTGAAGTTTAACCCCTGCTGCCTTGATTCAGCCCACTGCAAACTCCAGCTCCTTGAAGGCTGTGATGCTTCTTCCGTTACCGTCTGATCCCAGCTGTCACCAACTCCTCTGAGCAGCAGGAACCTCTGAGAATCTATAGGATCCTAAAAGCCATAAACCTCCTTGAGATTCTTTACAGCTGGTCTCAGGCAGAGAGAATTTACTGTTGGTCCAGATGGACATTTCCAATTCTGCCTCTACATTTCCAGGACTTCACATCACTTAATACCCAATGTAGAGACTCAGGGGAGCTTTAAACTATAAAGCAAGCACAGCCAAGGGGACCATGTATGTAGGGCAGGCAGATAGCAGATGCCTTTGTGACTCATATTTCACCTGAATATATAATTAATGTAGTATGTAATTTATTAAAAAATAGAAGTGGATGTAAGACTGCAGGCTCTAAAGAGACTTCATGTGTGTACATATCACAGCAAGAATTTGCTCAGTGTAGCCGGCAGGATTAGAATAGTTCCCACACTGAGGAAATAGCCAGGAGAGATTACAAAGGCCGAAAGCAAAGTGACTTGCCTGGGAAGTGATCTTAGAAGTAATTGCAATACAAACTAAAGCAGTAAAAGGCCTGGCCTGCACCTTCAAATGTGTTCACACAGCTCCCAGCACCAGAAGTCTGCAAGGAAAGATGAAACAGAGTCACTGGAGCCCTGACCACATCTGTACTGCCATGGGCTTTGCCTCGCAGACAGCAGAAGGAAGACGTTAAGCCGCTGGAGCCTCTTTTCCCACAAGCTGAGTGGTTCTTTCTTTCTCCCCCTCCCTTGCTTCTGCACTGAGAATGTCCAGAGGTCAGTGGGACGGGCTCGCTCCCCATGGCCAGTCTCCAGGAGCTAGCACTCATGATCCTGTGGTTTATTTGCTCAGCCCGCGCTCCAGCTCCCGGTTCCCTGCCAGGAGTCATTCCGGGAGAACAGCACCCGCCGCCCCGGGTGGGGTCAGGCAGAGACCATCCCAGCTCCATACACACACCCTGGACACACTTGATAACAAGCTTCAAAACAAACAGGGCACTCCCAAAGTTCCCAGGAAGAGCAAAGAGCTGAGCTGAACAAAGCTGGCAAACGCAGGACCTCAGCTCTCCTGCTCCTTGGCTCCGAGCAGTCGTGCAGTACAGCCACTGCAGTGGCACACAGGGATGGGTCTGCCAACCAGTGCGCTGCTCCTCTGCCCCCATCAGCTAACTTCATGGGGAGCACTCCAGTCCTGGCACTGGCTGTTACTTCTGTCAGCTAGTGCCACTGTGCAGAGAACAGCCCAAATTTGAAAGGTGAGTGAAAAACTGGAGTTAATTCTATTAAGGGCTTCCCACCTCTGACTGACCTTACCACTGCACTGGCTCACACCCCCCACCATCCTGAGCTAGCATGAACCACACAGCCCGAGATCCTCCAGCACGTTGCACTTCTAAGCCTCCCTTAGCCCTCGCTGCCATGGCACGGCACCAGGCTGGTACAAACTGAAGGCTGCATGGCTGTATTCAAAGAGGAATACAGGTTTCTGCCACCTTGAGCATCCCTGCACTGTCCCTGCACAGCATAGCTACATCCCTCTTCTAGAGCTGAACTTCAGCCTCAACTTCTCTATTTTATTTCTTTTTTTCTTTTGACTTCAGGAGTGAACAGTTGTACCAAAGCCAGAAACTAAACAATTCTCCTCCCACACTTGGCATTACATCCTTCCAGATGCTTGTGCAGGGTTTCACTTCCTCTTCAGCTCCTGGTCAACACTCAGCCAGGCTTTGCTCATTACCAAGCCTGTCCCTGCAGCCCTCCAGCATGCTCTTCTCACAGCCACCTCTAGCATGTGGCTGCTGGCATGCTGCTGGGGGTACCAGTCACATGGGATGGGGCTGGGAGTGACAGACCAAGGGAAGGCACAGCAGTCTAGAGTAGAATGTTAACAGGCCATAATACATTTCAATTAATGCACAGGAAATACACTCACACAGGAGAGAAGGAATTAAGACTATTAACCCATTCAGCCCGCAAAACACAAAGGACTTCAGCTGGGAGCAACTGATCTCTTTCACCTTCTGCAGCCCAGCCCCTATGGGTAGCATTGCACATATAAACTCTTCCTCTCAGCACACTCACTGACACCTTCCCCTATTCACTTTAAACAGTATTCCTGGGATTCCAAGTGGTGGATGAACAGCAGCACACACATACTGATGAGGAGCATGTATTCTGGGATCTGATCCCAACTTTTCTGATGTTCTACACACAAATCCAGCTCCTGAACACTCTTGTGGGAACAAGATGACTGCAAACCTCTTCACAGCTCCAGGGACAATTCTCTGGGAGAAAAGGAATGTGTAACACCAGACAAACATTTTTTCCTGTGCTTCGAGGCTAACCACACTGTAGACATACACACGCGCGGACCAAGTCCAGCCCAGATGGGAATTACTCCAGAATGCTATGAAACAACTTGCAAATGCTTCACAAAAATCTGAAGTCACACAATGTATTAGAGATGCCACATGTTTCTTTCATGAGTATTAAAGGATTATTTTGTGTGGTTTTGCTGTCCCAGGGACATCTCTGCCTTGGGGAGAGAAAGTCTTAATGTTGGTGAGGCAGAAAACTCTGCAGGTAAGCAAAGAAGGTACCCTCCAGTTCATGCTTTGCTCTCCAGGAAAAAAAAGTAACAGAGAAGCCACTTAAACTTGAAGAGAAACAATGTGAGAGAAACTCTCTTGGCTTAGCCAAGAGATATCTCAGCAAGAACTGCCTGAAGTATTAAAGATGGAGCAGAGCTCTCCAGGCTTAGATTGTGCCCATGTGAGCAGTAGCTGCAGCATGGTTATAGGAGATGCTGCTCCTATAAACAGTTTTGTTCCTAGGGAATAAAACTGTTCCCTAGCAGTTTTGGGACAGTATGGTGTCCCAAAAGTGCTAGGGAAACTCCTTGGACTGAAAACTTAAAAATAACTTGGCAAAGCTCTAAAGACACACAGCAGGGACCCAACATAGCCTGGCACAGCAAGCAACCAGTTGGCTGAAGGTGGACTATCCCCTGGATTTCCAAGATGTCCATTTTATTGGGTATTTAATGAACAGCAACTTAGACTGAAACTGAGGGTAAGTAATCTGGGCTCTAGAAGGCACTGAACCCCACCAGTTGTTTCTCCCTCTAGACTTGTCTTTCCTCAGCTTTTGCAGGGACCTGTCATACCCCCTTAGTTTATTGCTAAAATAGTTGCCTGAAGAATAGCATCATCATGAAGTCGGTATTGGTTTTGAGAGTGTTAAGCAGTTGTAAGTGACTCCTTGACTTTGGAGACTAAAAACATTCAGTGACTGAGTTTCTCCTTCATTCAGATGGCAGCAACATTGTCACCTCTGCAACTGTGAGCTGCCTTTTGTAATGCCCCAGCCACTGCAACGCAGCAGCTGAGCAAGTTCAAAAGCATCTCCTGGGGTTAAATAAAAGTTGCTCCTACTTCATTAGCATTAGCAAGGATCAGGCCACATGTCACACTCATGCACCTGGCCAACATGCCCAAAACAGCCCTGTGCCATTCACGCAAGAGCAGTGGAATTTTGGACTCACACACAAGTAGCTGAGCAGTTCGTGGAAATTCAAGGGACAGAAATCCCTGCGCAGGAAACACTTACTTCCCCCTTTTCATAAACTGTGGATTTCTACTTGCACTGAGAGGGCTGAGCCCCTGCCCTGCACTAATAACCATTTATCCATTTGGAGCATAAATAATTGAAGAGAGACAGCAGCAGCAGCAGGAGGCAGACTCTGCGCCCAGCTCTCCAGCAGTTCTGTTTCACCATGCAGTCCATGTGCTAACCTCCTTTTACAGCCCTTTTCCAAGAAGCCAAATAGACAAAAGAAGGGGGGAAAAAGAAGTCAAAAGTGCCCAGGATGGACTTCCCTCTGCAGCCCAGAACAGCCCATCTGTGTGACACAGGGGCGTCCTGCAGCAGGACTGTTTAGACAGATGCATAGCAGAAGGACAGGCAGGACTGAACCTCCTGACCCGCTGCAGTCCCACCCAGCTCCTGACACACTGTTCTGAGCACTGAGCCTTTGCCCAGTTCGGAGGGTGAGAGACCAACGTTTGTCTTTTGAAATAGGCCAAAAAAAATTAATGACCCACACAAGGCTTTTTACAGAGAAGTAAAAGCTTCCACTCCTATGCTGCGTCTGGCCAAGATACACTGGGACATCAGAAAGACAAACAGAGATCTGCTGCTGTAAGAGTATTTCCAGTATTTACCTCCAGATTCTGTGACTAATTTGCTACCCCCTTTCTGGCAGGCGCATCTTGGTAGTCGGGATGTAAGACCAGGGTTGGAAAACACAGAGGTTGGAAGAGACGTTAACATGGGGAGTCAAAGAGAAACAGCCTTGCCAGGGCAATCTATGACACAGTAAGAGACTATCCAGCTGTGGTGAAATATTCCAGTCACCAGCTGCAAACATCATTTTGTTTTCTCTAAGCAAAAACCACCCTGTCTGCACTGATACAGAGCATGACAGACAGCACAGGAACACAGCTCCGCATTGCCACTCCCAATGACTCAAAGAATCACAACTATAAAATAAGTGGTTTAACTCTGAGAGAATTAAAAGAGTCAGTAGTACTCTGCCCACCTGCCAGGTTCCATGCTCTTCTTCTTGCTTGTACAGAACTCTCCTCTAGTCACATGATTACAAGAGCTGCTATTGTAAGGAACATACTTAGGTGAAAGATGGCAATGCCACAGACATATAATGGAGGTTTGGATCCTCCAAGCTGCTCCAGCACAGGCTGTGAGGGGATTCTGTAAGGCTAAGCTCTGCTTCTGGTCTTTGTTGTACAACTGCTGTAACAAAGGAACCTCAACTCATACGATACTTTTCATCACATTTCACAAAACTAAGCTAACCAATTATCACCACATAGGTATCTACAGAGAAATCAAAGGTGATGTTAAGGTCATCCTCAGTCAGCTTAAGACACAGGAATCACCACTCCTCCCTCCTCTTAATCTGCTCATTGTCATCAGCAGCTACCTGCACTGGAGCTGTGCTCAATGCGTCAAGGGTGGTGCTATCTCTATGTATCTTGGGTACCTCTGCACTATGCAGAGCATAGGTTTTTCAGGGGCCACATTTTCTTGTAAGCCCATCTGGGCTCAGCTCTCCATAAGCACAGTAGAGAAAAGGAGAAGGCGGTTCCGCACACACTGACAGGGAACTGGGGGATTTCCATCAGCCAGGGTCCTCTGCAAGGCAAGGCTGGGGTTGAAGGTTGACCTTAAAATGATGCACTATGTGGCTACAGTTGCTTTTTTAGATGGAAGACATCTCTGCTGTTGTAACATCTATTGTTCCAGGAACAATGGAAATCTCTGCATCTTTCCTTTTTTTCCTCTGAGAAAAAAGCAAAGGAGTGTGAATATAATTTTTTAAGATATAAATCCCAGATTCTCAAAACCTGAAACACAAAAACAATGAATTCAGGAATTCTCAGTGCCTCCCAATGACTCACACTGAAACCATTCCTCCAGACAAATTACCTTCTGCAAAGCATCTTTTTTATATGCAGTACCCCCATATATATTTTTAATGACAAGCAGACCACTTCAAAATATGCTTAAGTAGAAAAAAGGACCAAGCTAAATGCAAAAGGCACAGCCCTGTAATTTCAGACCCACTGAAAGAACTGGATTCACCAGATAGTCTCTGCTCCCACACCCAAACAACTTTGCAAGTTGATGGGGTGGGGAGAGATCAACTTGGGAAGGAGAGGTTCCCATCCTCCTGATTTAAAAAGAAACAATGACTTCAAAGCACATTAGAGACACGGGCCTGAATGAGCAGGAGCCAGCTTCAGAGACGCAGCAGGTAACACCCCAAACAAACACACACCAACAACATGAGCTAGGAGGCATGTTCTGCAGGAGCGTGCCAGGAGACTCCAGTTTAACTAGGTATTTGGGAGGTTTCACCTGTACTCCTCCCACAGCAACACCGCAGGCTTTGGCAGAGCATCCATCCACTGCACTTGTCCTGTTTGGTTCTCAAGTCGATGCTCTTTTGACAAATTGCTAGGTTTCCCTTACACAGGACCTGCTCTTCTGCACATGGGACATTAGTCACCGCTTCATTTGCCTACCCAGTTTCACCGCAAGAATCCCTCTCAGCGCTCCAGCAGTATACAAAGTGCCAGGAGAGAAACCATCCCTCTTTGAGAGGTGATGAACCGAGGTATGAGACTGAGGAGCTTGGTCTCACCAGGCAACCTGCTGTAGAGCTATAGACCACAAACTGTTTCCCCCAAGTCCAGGGTCTTAAACCACAACCCTTCCCCTTGGAAAGCTAGATTCTGTGTGCACAGAGACCAGCATCAAGCCTCCATTGACATCAATGGCACGAGTTCAGTACCAAATACACCAGTTAAGAGGCCATTCCTTGGAAACCAGAGAATGGGAGAATCTACCATTATTTTTTCTTCAATAAATTGTAGCAATTAGAAGTCCAACCTGTGAAACAGAGTCCTCTGGAACTAGACAAATGCATAAGCCCTGACTATGCTACAGGGGAAGTTATACACATTCTTAGACACCACATTGTTCTATTTTTGGACTCAGTAAGTCCAAATTAAGATTTTACTAAAGGCTGCTCTACTCACATACACTCTATTGTACTGCCCTCTCAGAAGCTCACTTCATTTCCCAACTATTTATAAAAAAATAGCTTTTATAATAAATTTTGAAAGAGCAGTTCAGGCAAGAATCACAGCTTTAGCAAACCTCTTAAACTGTTACCTGCTGCCAGACATGAGGGAATTAGAACAAGGTGGCACAAGAAGAAAAGTTCTGCTCTCAAAGGATGCTAAATAAAGATCATTTGTGGTTTTATATGTTCACTTTAATTTTAACAGATTGCTTTGTATTCACAGCTTGGTTTCCCTCCACCATCCATGGCTGGCACAAATTCATAACGCACCGTGCTCTGTCATGCAAGACCCACTCTACGTTCTCAGTGTAAGACACCGTAAGACACATACACACACCTGCACATTTGCGGAGAGACCTCCTTTGCCCCAGGAGAACACTCTCCTGCAGACACAAACTCTTTGGGGTACAGACTCCAGCCCACTCTTGCCTATGCAGTGTGACAAAGGCCCTCAGGAATTATGATAATATCTACAACAGACTACTCTGATGTCTGCCTTGCTTCTTCCCCTGGGGAACAAGCAGAAAGGAGCCTTATACATACCCTGTGCCCCTCTTTATTTAAAAACAAATTAACTAAAGAACAGCACAGGTTTTTTTGGGGGGAGAGGGTCACAAAGCTCCCTTCCAATTCACAGCTTGCATTGAATTTACTACCATTTCAGAAGACATTCTGGATTGTTTTCCTCCAGAAATAACAAGAATTAATAGCAACACTCACAAATAACTACCAAATACAAATAACAACAAAATACTACCAAAACCTTAAGTAGCTTGGGAAAAATGCACCCAATGACCCAATTCTCCTGTTACCCCTGAATTTACTTCGTTCATCTCACCACTGCAATCAGCAGCTCACAAAATACCCCGATGGCTTTTCACGGTGCACAAGTCTGTATTATATAGGGAAACACCACCTCCTGCAGTGACCAGGTGAATGCCCAAGCTGCTAGAACACTAGTTTGCCTTTCTGTGGTCCAGAATGGCTGTGCACTACCACTCTTTCAGTAGGTAAGGTGTCTGCTGCATATGGAATTAGAACCTCAGAGAAAGGATGGACTCAAAGGCAAGTCCAAGCCAGGCTGGGAATGGATGGGTGGACTTCTTCCTGCTGCAGGGACTCTCCGCATTGGCCTGCTGTGTCAACCACCACCTCCATCCCCACCTTTGTGAGGCAGAAAAGCTCTTCCATATACAGCAGACATTGCCTACATCATGGTGATGGTGCCAAGGAACATATGGGATTCTGCTAGTAACCCCTTACCTAGACATTCAAGCTCAAGAAGAGAAGGGTTCCTCTTCCTCTCAAACACCCTAAATCCCTCCAAACACCAAATAAAGGACAAAAAAAACCCACCACCCTGTCGATGTCATCTGATTGCATCACTCCTCCTCTCTCTCGAGGACTCGAAGGCATATCTCCAAGTAGGTATTTGCTTTGCAAAGCAAAACAGATGTGCCCTAACGCCCAAATCCCAGTTGCCTGCAAGGTGATGATCTGCTACACCACCCGGCAGTGGCGAGCGGCAGGACCGGGTCTGTGTCTGCGCAGCTGTGCTGCGGAGAGACGAGGCTGTGATGGAGAGACGTGCTCCTAATGCTGAAATGCCTCTGCCAGCCCCTGCGCTGCCTTTCTCCGTTCGAACCTACTCGACACACCCAAATGCACCGCAAAAAAACCCAACCCAAAACGCAGGAAGATGGAGCAGGCAAAGTACCCATTTCCCGGATGAATCCAGCTAAAACAGGGCCACCATGCCCAGCGCCAGGCGGGAGC
>NW_009917549.1:0-1420 GCF_000696875.1 Nestor notabilis | reverse complement strand
GGGGAAAGGGGGGGGCGGGGCCAAGCTTGGACACGCCCCTCCGGGGGGCGGAGCTCGGCGGATGTGTGGGGAGAGACCGGGCTATGGGGCAGGGTCAGACCCCAGCGAATGGGGGGTTTCTGAGGTGAAAAGGGGGAAAAACGGTTAAAACCGGGTAAAACCGGTTAAAACCGGCTTAAAAACGGCTTTAAAACGGGTAAAAATGGGTAAAAACGGGTTTTGAAAGGTTAAAAATGGCTCAAGAAAGGTTGAGGATGGGTTAGAAAGAGGCTTAAAAGGCGAAAACGGGCTAAAAAGGGCTTGTAAAGGTTGAAACCGGGTTAGAAATGGTTAAAAAGGGGGAAAACGGGGGTGGAAAAGGGTTAAAACGGTTTGAAAATGGGTTAAAACGGCTCAGGAAAGGTTGAAAATGGGTTTGAAACGGCTGAAAAGGTGAAAACGGCCTAAAAAGCGCTTATAAAGGTTAAAAGCGGGTTAGAAACGGTTAAAAAGGCGAAAAACGGGGTGAAAAAGGTGAAAAACGGGGTGAAAAGGGTGAAAAAGGCGAAAAACGGGTGAAAAAGGAGAAAAACGGGTCGAAGAAGGCAAAAAACGGGTGAAAAAGGCGAAAAACGGGGTGAAAAGGGTGAAAAACGTGTCGAAAAAGGCAAAAAACGGGGTGGAAAAGGCGAAAAACGGGGTGGAAAAGGGCGAAAAACGGGTCCAAAAGGCGAAAAACGGGTCGAAGAAGGCGAAAAACGGGTGAAAAGGGTGAAAAACGGGGTGAAAAGGGCGAAAAACGGGGTGAAAAGGGCGAAAAACGGGTCCAAAAGGCGAAAAACGGGTGAAAAGGGTGAAAAACGGGGTGAAAGGTGAAAAACGAGGTGGAAAAGGGTGAAAAACGGTCGAAAAATGCGAAAAACGGGGTAAAAAAGACGAAAAACGGGTGAAAAGGGTGAAAAAGGGGTGGAAAAAGGCGAAAGGGGTGAAAAGGGGGAAAAACGGGTCCAAAAGGCGAAAAACGGGTGAAAAGGGTGAAAAACGGGGTGAAAAAGGTGAAAAACGAGGTGGAAAAGGGTGAAAAACGGTCGAAAAATGCGAAAAACGGGGTAAAAAAGACGAAAAACGGGTGAAAAGGGTGAAAAAGGGGTGGAAAAAGGCGAAAGGCGGGCGGGGAACGGTCGCAAAGGGCTTGAAGGAGAGGCCCAAGGGGCGGAATTGGCCTAAACCCGTCGGGGAACGGCCAAGAGCGGCCTCGCGAGGGGTTAAAACGCGTTCCAACGGCGCCAAACGCCGCGCGCGTCCCCTTTAAGCGCAAGCCCCGCCCCTTCTCCCCTCCCATTGGCCGCCTCGGCGTTGCGCCCGCCCTCCTCGGCTTCCCATTGGTCCGCCGCGCCGCCCATCCCGCTTGAGCGGGAGGGGCGGAGGGAGGGTGGGTGTC
>NW_009917548.1:18454-30628 GCF_000696875.1 Nestor notabilis | reverse complement strand
ATTTAATTATTATTCAATAATAATTAAATAACTTTAAATTACTAATTGTGGTCAGCCCAGTAGCTGTTTGGTACTGGAGACTTTAGGGAAATGGTTGCTCCACCTATGTAAATTTTAAACTAACGACTGTGCTGATTCTAGCTGTTTATTCATACTTTTCTTTGGCAAATAGGTTAGTTCCCTTTCTGTCATCCTTCCTGGAAGGTAAGATTTTTTGTTCTCATTTTTGAATATTGTCAACCACAGCAGATGCTGAGTAGGAGGACAGAATGTCTAGGTTATTTTGACTTTTCCTTTTTATTCATTTCTTGCTTTGTATCCTGATTTTGCAATCTTTAATCACATGAGAAATAGTGATTGCAAGATATTATTAGTATTAAGGCAACTTCAGGTGGTATTCATACGAGTACTTTATACTGGATTCTTCCTTTAACCTTTCAAAAAAATTAAATCTAGAAGTACTACTCCTTTGTCAGTAAGGTTTTTCTGAAGTTTCCCTTTTTCCTCTATGAAGTTGTGCTTTGCTAAGTCTATTACCTTGTTGAGCTATCTCATATCAAGTAATATCACTAATAGCTATTGCATACATTGTGCCAAAGAACAGTTCAGAAAATGCAATATTCATTTAAAATGCACATAACGTTGCAGTGGTAGCTCAGAAGCAGCAGCAGCAAGAACAGAAACAGTGCTTGAATTAATTAGAATTATGGCCTTTAGGTTTCATATGTGCTTTTGGAATTCTAGGAATGTCTGTCTTTACCATTTCATGCAAAATATCAAAGGTAAATGTGCAATCTTCTTGCTTTTTCTTTCAAAAGAGGCACACACACTTCCATTGCCTGTATGATAAAATTAGACCAAAAATTGGTATTTCCCTATTACCACTGCTAGCATCTAGTCAGCACATTGAATACTGATCTTTAAGAAGTGAATCCTTAGGTTTTAGATGATATCAATGTAAGCATCTTCCTTTCCAATTTTAGGAATTACTGTACTATGTAATAACCAGGGTTCCCTCTCTCATCCCAGGCTCACAAATGTCTCCAAGAGCATTGCACCAATCCCCTCTCTCCATGATTTATCCAGACAGGATTTTTATTCATGTATGATGACAATAACAGCATAGAGAGGGGAATTCCTCCTTCAAGACAGAAAGAGCCCACTGCTGTCATGGGGATAATTAAACACCATCTGCAAACATCTGCTTTACCAGGTGTGATGTTAGGGTCCTCTGTATGGAAGGATTGTCTTACAGAAGGGTGACACTGGCAGCTTTTAAAGGCTGTGCTTCATCTGCCTGATGAGGCATCTGCCTCTGAACACCTGACTAAAGATGCATTATTAGAGATAGGTAGTTTTAACCTAGAAGAGGACCATGACCCTAAATTATAGTAATGTTTGTGTTTGCTTTTGGCTGAGTATAGAGGTCAAACTGTCCCACAGGGAAGGAGATGACTTATTAAAAAAAATCACCTTAGCTGACAAGTATGAGGAAAGGGGTAATTACTAGAATGTGCTTCCTCATTTTCCCTTGTTGGCCACTGGTAGCCACAGCTGGAGACAGGATAGCACATTAAATGGTCTGAACAAGTATGGCTGTTCTTACACTTTGTTCTCATCTTTGCCACAGAAACATTATTTAAAATTTGTACAAATGCAGAAAGGTTCTAATGGATCATCAGAGCAGAGACCCTGTCATGCAAGAAGATGTAACTATAGATATAACCAGGATGTAAGTCCATACATAAAAATGTAGAGGCTTAATTCCTGTCTATAATAGAGAAATTAAATCTAACAGGGATGATATTACTGTTTATATGTATACAGATGAGGTATGAAAAAGTGTCTGCTGGATTCCTGGAGGACCAAGCTGGACAAAAGAATCATACAAGTCAGAGGATAAGATTGGAACAAATGAATGTGAACTGATCACAAAAAGTGTAATTTCTAATCACCAAAGTATATTCTGCCATCTAACAGGAGAGAAGTAAAAATTTTAATGGATTTTTGAGAAGATGCTTTGTAAATGGTGTAACATGACAAGATGTTTGTGATAGAACATGTCTGAACATGGTAGCTCAGACAAAATCCTTAAGGGTGTATGCTTCTGTGAAGATTATATGAAATAATAGTAATGTTCTGGGAACAGTCATTGTACCAATAACGGCAGCATTTCCATACAATATCCTGAAGGAACGACCAAGAGGTTTTCTTCAAAAGTATAGCCCTGAGTTCAGATGCCAATGTAGACATGCCTTCAGAGTACTGAAGCCCAAGATACTAAAAATAATCATCTAAGAAGCTAATAGTTAAATGAAAGTTCAGTAGGCACTGCTTAGCTTGATGACCACGAAAAGTCACTTCTCTGTGCATACCTGGCTTCCCTTTCCCACAGGGGTAGGAGGAACCTGAGGGACCTGCAGGCTGTGGGGCAACAATACTTAATGCACACTGGCAGCAAAAACAAGGACATACCCGCTACACTTACTAAGGAATCTCAAATGAATTATATTTGTAGCTCACTACCCCAATCCATCTCATCAGCTTTGCTTAGGACTTTGGTACTTTTGGTTCCTGTACAGAAGTCATTACTGGCAGCTCCAGGCTCTCAGTATGTTTTCCTCCTGCATGTTGTGTATTGGTTCCCAGGCAGGAATGTAGCATCTGATCCTTGAGCATCAGATGGCAGCTCAGCTGTTGTGCTGAGTGGGGCACTAGCACCCAGGAGTTAGGTGCTCTTGTTCTGTTGGGGATGTGAGGTCCAAAGTCACACAGCTGTCTGCCATGCCCATATTACTTTCTCTTTCCTACAGTCTATGTGCCAAGTCTCGGTGTTTTCTTGATAAATTTTCAAACAAGCTTTTTAATTAAATGAAAATCAGGTTAGAAAACTTCATGTACAACTTAAGGATATCCTCTTCTTGTGGAAGGTCTTCTGCCACAGCTGCAGCTGTTTTCATGACTTAAAAAGCCCTCCCTAGATTTTTTGTTTAGAAGGAGCGAATATACCTCTAAATTTGCTGTTTTTCCATTTCATTGTCATGTTTAGTGTCACAGAGTTCTGGTATAAAAAGATTTTTGGACACCAATGCTGTAGACACTTTTTCAGAGAGGTTGTTCAGAATATGAAGGTAGGTCATTAAGGAACTCAAGTAAAACTCCTTTTCCTAGTGGCCCAGTTTTGCCTGCAGTAGCCTTATCTCTTAGCACCCTATATATACAGAGATGATTTCATAGAGCACTGGATGCCAGAGTTTTTGCTTTCCCTGAGTGAACTTTGGTTAGTTGCTCCCACAAGCAACACCTCATCTGCAGTCCTGCTGCAGTCTGACTCACTGACTTCTCCTTTCTATTAATTTAGTCAATTCTTTCGCTGACCTCTCAGAAAAGTGTCAGACAATGTTTATTCTACTTATATTGGATTGATTGTTCTCTCTCTTTTACTTAAGGAGCCTTCCTTGGTCAATGTAATGGATTCTACCCTTTTTGATCAATTTTCCTATTTTTCTTAGTAAGTGGAATGTTCTTACTTAACTTGTCATTGCTGGCACTGGCCCATTTTCTGCCACTACCAGTAGGCCTGTGAAAATACAACTTTTTCATTTCAACTGTAAAGACAAAGCAGCTTTTGAAAAAAAAAAAAGAGAAAAAGAACTATCTAGTCAAAAGACATTTTGCTAATTTCTTCTTTTCAAAGGAATGTCATGAAATACGACACTTAATATTAATTATTGTATTTAACTTGAAAATGAATATTTTCTTAAAAGTGCCAAAAAAGAAAGTAAAGAAAATGGGTCTTGGTTTGCCAGCCTTCTAGAGGAAGTGTCAGTTATGATTTTCCTTGATCTAATAGTTTAAGCAGTCACATTATATCTGGAAAACTCAAGTACAGAAATGCTCTGTCATGAGTTAAATATCTTACAGACTGTTCTAAAAAAACTCCTGTGCTTCTTTCTTTTGGAACTGCTCCATTTTGAATAGACCACAGGGTGTGGATAGTGTAAAAGGAGAGGGGAAATTTCAGTCTAATGAGTAGCACCATAATGAATGCAATTTTAGCTTGTGCTTCTGCAAATAATTTTAGGTTATATGTATATAAGTATATGAATGTATACACATATACATGTCTAAGTATATGCATGTAACATATATACACAGACAATATTCCTTCATATGCATATTAGATGTAAAATTAAAAAAAAATCATTTTACGCATATAAACACATAAAAATACACCTATGCAGTCACATGTACTTATAGATATTTTTTATATATTGCATGATAAATAATGTTTCATGCTTGTTTATGTGAAGGCAGGAAGGTTGATAGCACCCGTCTTCCCAGGGCGGAATTGCTATAGGCTCAGGGATGCTGCTCAAACCCCTTCCCAAGGCAGGAAGATCAGGAGCTGACATCTGCACTCACACTGGATGCTCTGATAAAGTAACATTTCTAAAAGTGCAGGGTAGCTGTTCTGTTTTGTGAAGTTAGTAGGAATGTTTTCAAATAAATCATGGAGTAATTTAACCTGAGTTTGCCAATATTCAGCCCAGTACCACTGCACTGGTGCATCTTCACTTACTTATGGAAGGATCAAGAAGAGCTACATGTTATTTGTATTCTTTTTCATTTAATCTTCTTCATATTATTTTGGGATCCATTGGCATTGCATATGCCCCTGGCCACTAAACAAAAGCTCCCACTGTTTCACCCTATTGCCACCAGTTTTTAAAGATCTTTTTTGATGGATAAACTTTAAGACTAATATTTTATCTTTTGTATTGTTAAGAATTGCTCCATGAATCCTTCTGACTTGTTTTCAGAGATTTCATCCTCTCCTCTATCTTTAAAACTTTAAGAATTATTTGGTAACTGCTTATTTTATCCTCTTCTAGGAATAAAATTATTTCCTGAAACATAGGGCAAAGTGCTTATTTTTTAATGTACCTGAATCAGAATGCTTCCTTTAGCTATGTGGTAGTATAAATGCACACTAAAACTAAAAATGAGCCATCAGTTTGGTTGTCATCATATTATTCCTTCAATTATTTTTTTTCTCCTTTGATGCAGAATCTGTAGGCTTGTGTTTATAAATATGATTAGTGCCTCTCATGTAGTTAGAATTAACAGAATAGGATTAGTAGTTTCTTGTCACTGAACCAGTGTAGTTCAGCATTGTTTACCAGTGTAGTTCAGCATTGTTTACCAGTGTAGTTACATGAACTATTAAATTCATTTAGTAGATAGATTGAGAAATATAAAAAGTGGAGTTTGAAGTAACATCTAGAAATGTCATACAACTTACTTTTAATACACATGTAAGTATGTATTCATATAACCACAGTGATAAACAGCTCTGAAAATGAGATGTACTGCTTACAGGACCAAGTAATGGTTTCCTGACTGGCAACAAGTCAGTTTAAAAAGAAGCCTGATTGCAATGTTATCTTTTTGGAGAAGGAATTGTGGCTCATTATGTTAGTAGTTCAAACACCGTGAAAACACAATTTGCTCTGAATGAAATTACTGTAGTGATGCAGTTTTCAGTCATGCCTTTGAGGCAGTGAACTACAGCAGGAGCACTGCGAGGTTACCAGAGGCACAACGCCTGCTAAATTTCCCAGCAAATCAGACTGGAATTGTATGCAATGAGGATGATGCTCTGCAATTTGAAAGGTCTGGGTTCAGTTTCTGGCTCTGCTACAAATTTCCTCTAGGCAAATCATTCACATATTGCTGTGCCTCAGTTCTCCATCTGTAAAATGGAGATAATCATTCCCTGCCTTGCAAAGGATTTGTGAAGACTGGTTCACTAATGTTTGAAAGGTGCAGTGCAGGAGAACATACCTCTGTTGAGCAGGTTGGGAATACAGACTCAGCAATGTCCCCTGAAGCTTGTGAAGCTCATGCTCTTTTGGTGAAACATGCATTGTTTTCTCTTCCCCAGGTGTGAGGAAGAGTGGCTACAGTCTTCCAACTTCAGACAGTGACACAGGCTGGGGAGAGTTTGTGGTGAAATTAATTGCTTGAACATCCATTTGAAGATTGAAGATGTGAGAGGAGTCAAGTCATCTTTCTGGTTTTCTTACTCTTGTCTCTATCAAGGTTATGGTCTGATTTTGCTATTGATACTTTTTTGAAATACAGAACAGGTTTGCACGGCAAGAGGCTTATCTGATCCCCCTGTCCTCCCTTTTATCTACCCACAGCAGAATGCAGCAACTGTTGCTTGCTCAATAAGCAAACAGAAAATGACAACTATTCCCTTCTCCCCATGTGGTGTTATTATTCAAACAATGTTTAAATGCCAACTATTTTAAAATCTGTAAAACTCTGGAGAACTACTAGATTAACAGAATTACTAAGTTATCCAGGCCTGACAGATCTCATATACCGTATATTCTAAAATAGATGACCAAGGAAAATGTTACATCTGCTATTTGTTATGTTGCAGACCTGCATTCCCAAATCCTCCTTCTGTAAGTTTTAGTCCTCTACCTTCAAAAGCAGATGAGAGGATGTGGTGCATTTTCTTAGGAAAATTCATCCAGAGGTGGTGAGGGGGCATTAGGTCGTGAACACTTGCAATGCTTTACCCCAGATATTGTACTAAGTAGTAGTCAAAGGATCCTTTATGAATAATATTTGTCAGAAAAAGAGGCAAGGGTAGAACGAACTGCCTTCAGTAACTTTGCGCTGTTTCAGACAAAGATAAAATTCAGCCTCACAGTCTCTCTGATGAAACACTATCTGTTGTAAAATTTTAGGGGTGGACACTTTTATCATCCGAAAACATTGTGAGAAGGCAATGCTGAAATGGAGAGACTCAACAGTATTCAAATTCATGTAGTAACCTTTGTTTCCTCAGTAAATTCAACTGTGGAAAGAATTCATGCCTTTCTTACAGAGAATAGTCCCATTCTGCTTGGTGGTAATCCTGCACATAAAGTCTTCATTACAGAATTTCTTTAAGATTCCAACTTAAATTATGTAAAAATTGTCAGGTAAGTGAAAAGATGAAAGTGAACACATCTTGACTCAGGTGTTGATTAATTTGAAATAAAAATTACTAGTAGCATGTCAACAGCATGTGGGTGGTTTCAGTGATCGCTGGCAGCTTCGCCGGGAATATTCCCTGTTGCCTTCTAAAAGATGGCCCCAAACATCCATTTTTTGAAAGATATAGATTTGTGAATATCACATCTGTGATTCCTACAGAAAGTAGTTTAAGGAAATATAGTAAGAAATTATAGTGCTTCAATTCCTTAGTTTACATAAAAATAAAATCTTCGTAATTGGTAATACTATATAAACAGGCCTGTAAGATTATTTGAGAACCTCTCCTATTTATTTCATTAATCACTTAGAAGAGGAATAAAATCTTGCAAATCACCAGTCTCCAGACCTTGAAAAAGCAGCTTTTTTGCATGTGATTCTTGCATCCTAATCATTAATAAAATCAGAGTGCCTTCTAGTCATATTAATTAAGATTAACATCTATCAGCTGCAGTTTTCTCTTTTTCCCCTTTAACTTTAATGTCTCTCTAAAATGATCTAATTGACATCAATGGGAATAGTGCAGAATGAGGTGCAATTCAATGTGATGTGAGAATTTGAGTTGATATAATAAGGGATAAGATAGACAAAATGAGAACAAGTGACTTCTCTGCTCATCTGTGCACTAGCTAACAAAAAAGCAGGATTCTGTATTCCCCTCACTTCACTTCTGTCTCCTCTGCAGCCACTCTGTGTAAAAGCAAACACAATGAAAGCAAGTTGGATCTGATGGCAATAATGCAGTGTGGGATCCTGGCTTCTGTTCAACACACCATTTAGCCATATAGCCTGTGGGGTGGGAGACAGGCTAGATGTCTGCATCTTTCATGTACTTATTAAAAAAGAACAAAGACCCCGATGCTATCCTGTTTATATTTTCCAGCATTCCTGGAGTTGAGGTCTTTGCTCCATAAAAGCATTGGCTAGGCCAGTATTCAACCTCTCCAATCCATGTGAATTTTCTTCAGACTCTTTATTTGTTTGTTGCAAAAAAGTAGGACCAGTAACTGGATCATCTACTTAGAAAAGTCATGGGGAGAGTTCCAGATAACAGGAACTTCTATACATTGAATACTGTACCTTGATACTCTAGAAAAGAACAGAATTTATTTCCTACAAAGTGATGTATTTTTCTGAAGTGAACCATCTGTCAAGCCTGTAACTGGACTTGCCTCAGATATTCCTGAGTCATGCAACTTCAAAAGCAGGAAGAGTTGTGGAGTTAGTTAGACATGTTTTGAGTCAATGTAAATGGAAAGAAAATTTAGAGAGAAGTGCAAGCAATTGGTAAAAATTAAGTAGCATAAGAAAGCTGAAATTCCCACCTGTGTGACGTGGCAGTACAAGCGGTCATTCATTACTTAACAGGATCCAGGGAACAGAAGGGCAACCATTATCCTAATTGTGAGCAGCCATGCAAATAGTTTTTTATTTCCATTCACAGAACAGGCTTCTCTTGTTACAAGCTCCATGGGTATTCATCTATGTCTCTGTCTATGACTCATTTTTATAGACATTAAAAAACTTTAATCATCTAGTGAGGAAGACTAGCTAATGCTGTATAAATTAAACGACCAGTCACACATCATGGGAAAAGCCAAAGTAGCTGGCTTTTCAAAGCCATTTGAAAGTTTAGGAATGACAAAATATGCTGAAAATCTGGTGATTTATCTGGAATGAAAAGAGAAGTTCCTTGGCAAGTTAAGATGAAAACTTGTAAATCTGAGAGTACGCACCCAACCCTCTGCTATGTACTAGTAAATAAAGGTAGTTTTACTACAGCAGTCATAGATGCAGTTAGCTCTGCAGATAAGAACTAATAAAAGCTTTCACTGTTATTTTGTTGACAAAAGGAGAAGATCAGCAAAGCATACTGATTCTTCCCAATGTCTTTGGGTTGGAATTTGGGAAATCTGGATTCTTGCAGTGGAGCAATTTTGTTCCAAACATGTTCTTGTCCCTGCAAAAGGTAAATTACAGCCACTCTGAAGGGACTGAGCTCAACTCAGGATGAACTATAAAACTGGATGTCCTATGATACGCAGTATCTTGTGTTAAGTTACCCAATGGGCACTGGGTTGTCTCTTAATCTCTTTGTCCATATTTGCTACCTTAAGAAATGAGGGTAATAAAAAAAATAATACTTTGAGGGCTTAAGCAATAAGACTTCAGTGATGCATGGGACTTGGTGCCAGCAGGGGTCTTCTTTCACCGTGTCATTATGGAGTCCACAATGGGATCTCCGTTTTTGTTTTCAACATTGAAGCAGTCAGTAACCACAGCTGTTATGAAGTCAGAATGTTCTGTGTCTATTGTAGCTTTCAAGGCTACACTTTAACTCAGAATAAAATAACACTATCAATCTGTTCAACCACTGTTCTACTTATTAGTTACCAACCATAGTTGCTGCATGTTATTGATTACTAGGAGCTTGCGGTTGAATACCATAGGAGCTCAGTTGTTGTGTGATACCCATGACAAAACAAATTTTTCCAGAACTGTAACAACTGAGCCAATTGCCTAGATTTCAGCTAATAAGTTATACTGCTGTTACAAAATGAATGGTAGTCAACCACAGATGTTTGAAAGTGAGGTGCTCCAACTCCTAGTGTGATTGCTATTGTTCTGACCGAAGACAGATGTTTAACTATGCCAATATATGTCATTTCTTCAGAATGAAAGAAGACCAAAAGTTTTCAAATAAACAATAATGGAGTAATTAAATTCATCTGTCTGAGGCATAAAGATTTATACACTCACAGTAAATTACATGCACAGCTTTTCTCTTAGTGCTGTGTTATACTTTGAGCAGGATTAGCTGCATCATGGTAGAAAGATTCCTGCCAGATAGATTGAGATATGCTATAAAGCAAAACAATCTTCTGACTTGGGTGGGGTTTGACTTTTTTTGCCTTTTTTGACAGTTGTTTATTACACTGCAATTCTTCTTATGGAAGAGTTTCTTGGACATGTGCCTTTAGTGGTGGAGCAGCAAAAAAATAAACTTGACAACAAAGCAGATAATTTATTTCCTATCAAGGAAAGAAAATAAGAGACATTTACTAGCCACATACTAATACTGAAAGGTTTTTGACCTCTGAACCAAAATGAAATAAAAATTCAATGAAAGGAAATTTTCTATAGCTGTTATGAAACAGATTATGAAAGATTAACTTCAATTTTCCAGGAAAGTAATGTACCTTCCTAGCAGTAAATGCATCTGAAAAGTGGCTTGCCATTTGAAGTGGTGTTCAGATCTTCCCAATGAGGTTTGAATTGCTTGTCAGTTGTGCAGAATAGAAAAGCTGTAGAGGTAAAAAAGGAAAGGTTAACAGTCATGCTGAGTTTCCTCAGCCTCTGTTTGATGAATAAGAATATTAAAACCTTATGCTCTGTAATATAGTGATTCAGAGTTATCAGGGATAAAGTGCCAAGATCCACAGGTTCATAGGGACAGACAGTAGTTTACTATAGCCAAAGATCTAAAATACCTAAATAAGATCAATATTATTTTGGGGATGAAGTTAAGAACATGGAGTACTTCTACAGAATATTTAATAAAATCTATTTTATATAAGGTATATATAAATCTTTCTATAAATCTATAAGGTATCTGGAGTTAGAAAGACAGATAGTAGCAGTAGGGTTACCATGGTCAAAATTGTATTGCACTGACAACATTAAAATTTTGTTGAGGGAAGCAACTTGGGAAAAAGTCTTTCAAAACAATTGAACAATGAAAAGCCAGCAACAAATGATCTTAGCTGCTAGCCAAGAAAAAGACTAAGCCTGAAAAATAGGGGTGGGAGGGAGGAATAAAGAAAGCTTGTGAAGTGATTAGGTAGATTTTTTTATAGATTCATTGTTAAGCTTTGTACAAAATATTTAAATTCTGATAATCAAATATATACTGTGCATATACAGAAAGATCTGGTGATTCTGGAGTTGAAAAACAAGATATCACTTTCTCATTTGATTTGTCAAAGCACTGTTCAACACCACAGTTTTATCTGATTCTTTAAACTCAAGGTTAAGGAATTAATTAATTAATTAATTTTAAGCTTTCAGTTTATTCACTTTTATACAGAGATCCTGTAAAGCCTTTGTATGAAGGATTGTCCTGTGAGAAGTTAACTTGTTAAAACATACATAGTATCAGCCACCAGCCATAAACCTCCAAAATTAATTTGATTTTCTGCCTGCCTAAGAAGCCGTTTGGGTTTTTTCTGATCAGATTAATGAAGAAAAAGGTTAAAATAATGGTCAGCCTTTCTTATTGAATTACATACAGAGTGAGGCAGGAATCTCTTCATCATATAGATATGTGTAAGGAGATATATATACCAGAAATTGAGGGAAAAAACCACAAGAAACATATCATGCTACAGCATGATACAGCTCTTCATAGAGACCTCAGCATTTCAGTAATCTGATTAAATTTGAAAATAATTTTATGTATGTACACTTTATATTTTAATAATTATACATGCATATCTATACAAATATATATACACACACACCCTTTTTATACTAATGAAGCATGTTTTTGTAGGTTAAATCCACTGTTATGGCTAGTAAAAGCTCTGAGCAACCAGAGGAATATCACTATACAGATGACTTAAATATCAATGCTTGTAGTCAGACCACTATTACCACTGACAAATTTCTTTGAAGTACTGAATTACTGACAGATAAACCCTACATTGCAATTTCATTGTGGTTCCTCATGAGCACGTCTTTGTTCCTTATCTGACAGTTCTTTGAAATCAGGATGACAGTATTCACTAAGACGTGGCAAGACTTGCTCACAAGAGGCATTCAGACTTTACTCTTCCATCAGAAGTACAGTCAAGATGATCAAAGGACTGGGAAGCCTGCTGTATGAGGAAAGACTGAGAGAACTGGTTTTGTTCTCAGGGGAGACCTTATCACCATGTTCCAGTATTTAAAGGGTGGCTATGAAAAAGACCAAGACTCCATTTTTATAAGGAGTTATATGAAAAAGATGAGGGCTAATGGGCACAAGTTACTCCTGGGGACATTCCAACTGGACACAAGAAGTTAGTTTTTCACCATGAGAACAATCAGCCATTGGAATAACCTCCCCAGGGAAAATTA
>NW_009917548.1:0-18423 GCF_000696875.1 Nestor notabilis | reverse complement strand
ATGCTCAAACATTGGACACAAGATGCAGCAGGATAGCGTCTTGGGCCATCTGGTCTAGGTCATGCTTTTGCCAAGACAGGTTGGACCAGATGATCCTTGAGATCTCTTTTAACCCGGTGTTCTATGATTTGTACATTTTGCACTCCAAGACCAGTCCTAGTTAAGGAAAGGAAGCCCAGGAGGGTTCAAGGAGAAGTATGTGAGCACTGGTATGAACTCAATTCAATGGTATCCTGAGACAAAAGTCTGAGTCTTAAGTACGGCAGTTTATGCATTATGAATATTGGATGATGAATTACCTAGAACGGCTACCTCTGTACATTAAAGAGATTTGACAAGCCCTAGTAAGGCTTAATTTTGTCCTTTTTCTCCCCTTCCAATATTCTCAAATGTCAATATCCTCAGTAGCACCCACACAGACATTTCAAAACAGCTTCCCCGTGGCAAACAGTGGAAACTCAAAGCAGTGTTAAAGGAATGTAAATACAGGCTGATCCTGTCCCTGCTCGAATGTGGGTTAAGGAGCAGTTACATGAACAGGATTCACTGCAAGTCTCCAAGCAGTAATGAAACAATTTTGCAGTTACTGTAATGATTTCACAGAAGCTCTTGTCTCTTTAGATACAGACATTTCTTTTTCACCTGAGCCTACAAGAAGGATGTCAAGGAGTTGACCTGTCTAGCTATAAATTCACATTCACACTCCTTTGGATTTTCAGGGATTCCAGACTGTGGACATAGCTCATAGTCAGAGAAGCAGCTGACCTCTTGAGTGCTGCCCCCTCTGACCCTGCAACACTCCACAGATTTCTTTCTCTTTTGGTCTTTAAAGGTTTGCGGAAGAACTGAATTTGGAGAGGTAAGGGGGTAAGTCCCAGCAGCACTGGGGAGGAGGCATGGCTGAACAAAGGATAAAGGCTGAAAACATTACAGTGCAAATCACTAAAGACACATGGAAGATATTTTCTAGGAGACAGACAGAAAATTCTTTGGTTTTAGTGCAAAATCCTCATGCAGAAATTGAAGGGTTTTCTTTAATATAAATAGTGAACCGTGTATCCATCTCCATCATTGTGAGGTACACCCAGATAAGATTAAATGAAATTACCAAATTGCAATGGAACAATTTGCTTTTTTGCAGGTTTTGAACTGTGTCTGAATACTCTAGAGATTTTTGCCTTTTAGCTATGTCATTAAGGGCTTTTTTTTCTGATGAAAACAGCTCTTTCTTTAAACTAGTTTTTTGTCCTTTCCATTAAGCCATAGCCATGCATTTTTCGCAATGTATATTCTTGCTACAGAGGGAGACGTCATCGTTACAGATGAATATTAAGCAACAGAAAGACCAAAATTGAGAAACAGAGATAGTACTGCTACACAACTGACTTGAGCATTAAAAATAAAGAAGAGAAACAGCAGAAGAATAAAAATAGACAGTTGCTTGAATTAACATTTATTTCACATATTCTATTTACTGTCAGTTTGCAGGTCTTTCAAGCAATAGCACAATGATTAAGATGTCTCCACTTCTTACTGAAAAGTATATTAAATAATTTTCTTTTTTTAGTAGTGAGATTCCAAAGCTATGTAGAGTATTTCAATTTATTCATGATTAAAATTGTCAAGGAAATTTGTATTGAAAAAATTTTGTTCAAAATTTTTTCATGGGATAGTAATAATATAATTCCTATTGTAGTCTTTTCTGGAGTTTAGTGCAGTGAAACAGTAGCACAAGCTTTTGCATATAAGCAGAAATAGGTATATTAAATTCTCCTAAATATATGGCTCTGAAAATAAAACTTTCTGTGTCCCAAACTAAAGCCTGTTTAATTCACAGAGTGCATTGGTGTCTATTCAGGCGAGAATTTGTAAGATGCTGCACTGAGGACAAGAAGAATGCAAAGTCCTATCTGGTAGACTGTTCACTTTTCTGTGTAACATGGGTTTTAAGTGACTAGACAATAAAGTTAACTAAGAATCCACTCCCACCTAGTGCAATCATGCTTCTGTATGAAAGAAAACCTGCATCCAAGCAGCCCAAACCTGCCATTTCCTGTTTGCCATTTTTTAAATCAGAAAGCTTTTCATTTGAAGTCGTTTAGGCCAAACGCCCTTGTAGCCAAAAGATTCAGTCCACTTACCCTTTTACTAAACTCAGTCATTTGTGTACAGATTCAAAAGAAATAGACCCTCTTACTTTAGTATCATGTTTCAGGGTTTAATTGTTTTTTCCTTTTAAAATGTAGGTCTTTTTATTTCAGATTGTTTCAAACTTACAGATATTAGTTGTAATTAAACTTTTTCAGTCTAGAATGCTTTTACCTTCAGTACCACCTATTCTTTCTTTCATGAAAGAAACAATATACATTCCTTGTACTCCATATGTATTGACTGGCAATATTTTTTCATACATATGGAAAGCTGATTTTATATATCTGTCTGTTAGAACTTCAATGTCTTCCACAAAATTATCAGAGAACCCTCATGTCTTCTAGCAGCATATGTATCTTATCCTTGAAATTGTTAAGTCCATTGGATCCACTTCTTATGGCAGCTTCTAATTTAAGTAATATACATTCACTGAATGGAGACACTTTCTGGTTACACAGTCTTGGACAGAACATGGGTGAGTGCATTTTGGCAGAAGAGTTTAAAAAAACCAAAGGAACCACAGAAATGTAATTTATAAAGTCTGAAAGAGACAAATGTAATGGGTTTACACAAGTACTTTTGTGGTGTTGTCAGTAAAAGTTTTCATTTACATCTTCTTTTGGATTGGTAATAAGAATTTCTGCAGCTCACAGTCCACATTTTTTTGGTGTATGTCTCACATGTATAACTCCTTCTTTTCAGCCTTTGCGTCTTTGAAAGATGTGCCTTCCTCTGCCCAGGACATGCTGCAGCAAACCTCTCTGAAGAGAGGAATCTTGGGATGGTGTGCTGGTTTTGGCTTGAGTAGAATTAATTTTCTTCATACTAACTAAGAGGAAGCTATTTTGGTTTTGTGTTGAAACCAGTGTTGATAATACGGGGATGTTTCAGTTAACGCTGAGCAGTGCTTACACCGAGTCAAGGCCTTTTCAGCTTCTCACCCTGCCCCACCAGTGAGGTGACTGGGGGGTGCAAGTCACCCCCAGTGAAACTGAGAGTGGATACAGCAGGGACAGCTGATCTCAACTGACAAAGGGATATCCTATATTGTATGGCATTATGATCAGCATATAAAGCTGGGGGGAAAAAAGTGCGGATAATGCTGAGCAGTAGCAGATGCTGCAAGAGCCTGTCAGGAGAAAAGGTTCAGGAGGTGTTACAGAAGTAGTTTGGAACTAAAATATTACGAGTTTTGGAGAAAAATATATGAGCTTTCAGGAATTTTCCTCCAGTAACTCAACATTTTCTATGGAATGAAAAAAATATTTTCCGAGTCTTTCTAACAAGAATGTTTACTGTTAATAAGTTATTGCTGGATTTTAAAATGAATAGCCAGGAACTTTTTCTTCTGATTTGCAGAGAATATGAAGGATAAAAAGAAATTGTCCTGGAACTACTTCAAATATAAGCTGTCACCGTCATAATGATGAGAGTTAAGTTCCCATTTCTGAAGGTTACGTAAGTGTCGCAAATGTGCTTTCATTTTGCCTTATTATAAGAAAAGGCCAGCCTAACTTAGCCTTCTGGGACTGAGGCGTTCAGTCTCTTTTTGCTTAAGTTATTACAGACAGCTGAAAGAAAGAGTAAAGAAATAGGTTTTGATAGCAGAAAATGCCTCTGGGGGTTTTCAAATCACATTTGTTGGCTGCTAATACAATGCTAATTTATTAAATTAATACCTAAAGGCTTTATAAATTCCACCATTTGCCTTGACTCTTATCAGGCAGCAATGATCTGATCCAAAGCCCTCTGCAGCTGGGAGAATAAGCTGTGGGTTGTAAAGCAAATGAGAAGAGAGAGTTGGCAGGTACTAGAGCTGGCTTGTTTAGACTTCACTGGGCACATACATCACATTATTTGTTTCCATTCTGTTATTGGACTGTAGTGTAAATAACCATGATAATAATTGCAAATTTCAGATTATGACTATTCTAGTATGTGGTTAAACCACTGTTTCTGCAAGCATTTCTGCCATTTCTCAATTCTTAAAATACTCAAAAGGAGGAAACAGACAACAGGCAGGAATATTTGTTTTGTACATTTGTTTAGAAGTTGCAGTTTAGTATCTGTGGAATCCAATTGCAGTGCTTTCATTCGCAAGCAAATTCTTTTATTTTGTATTTTCTTATCAAACCAAACTTTTTGAATTATTAGCAGCAAGCATGGTAGAGCCCTGAGGATCAGGAAATTTATGCCAGCTAGTACCAGCGATGGTACCTGTGAGGAAGGTTTACTGAAAAATTTAACAAGGAAGAGTGCAAACCTGAGAAAATAGTCTAAATCTCAGAACTATTCTAAAACAGTATGGTTAACCTAAGAATAATCAGCAAATACCTGTGGAAAGTTGTACTTAAGATCAAATCAGTTACACAAGATTTACGCATGCATGCCAGGTCAGTTTGGGCATATATTACTTTAAATACCTATAAAACACATGCTGTATCACAAATCCTTTTCTTTCATGGACCATACAGTGTGTTGTTACCATGTGGGTGAAATAGCCTAGGTGAAGAAACTGACATAGCTTAGTGAGTTTTTGAACTGTTATTAATGTATACTGGAATTGTTAAGAAACACTGCCACAGATTTATGGTCCCTGGGCAGTATAATATGTCTGGAAAGTCTCACTTCAGCAAGGATTCCATACAGGGTAAAGTGATAAGAGAAATCACACTTTTTTTTCCCCTAAGCCAAGCAGCAAAGCATCATTATACAACCAAAGACAGCTGGAAAAAGAAAACTAAACAGTTTTCAGCCAGCTGTATGACCAACCAAGCAACGCCCATGCAGGCAGATAGAGAATAGACTGTAGCATTCCACAGAATTAGAAGGGGAATCATAGATAAATAAAAAACTTGACAAAGTGACACCTGGATTTATAGCTGTAGAGATCAAATCAAGTGAAGAAATTAAGACTGTGTACACTGCTTGCCCATAAGATATAAGGTTATACCCGCAATATTACAAAAAGTCTATGTTTATAATTTCTCTGCACTAGGAAAGATTCATACTCTAAACAACACATCCGAATGTCAGTTTTCAATTTAGAATGTAATGTCTGCTTTCTCTCTGTACTTGACAGAAAAAGGAAATAATTAAATATAACAAACACTCTTATTCTCCTTTACTTGTTATATTAGATCTCCTTTCAGAAAATTCCTGCCACTTTATCTTTGAATGATGAATGATAATTGGATGACAATGTTAAAAAACCCTCCACAAGGTTTAAGGAGACCCATAGCCAGGAGCCCATTGCTATATAGTTTGTGTGATTTACCAATACATCTGTGCTGTTAAATGAACAAAATGAAAAAGCAAGCACAAGTATCTATGCTTTATAGTAATTAGGTCACCCTGTTTATGTCTTACAGTGCTCCAGCTAGCCTTCTCTGTCACAATCTGTTATCATGAGGATAGCCCAAGGTAATTTGATTGCAAGCCAAGCCACACAGCCTTGGGCTTAACATTACGCCTCTTAGTGACATGGGCATAACCTAGGAAACTCTGGATGCTGGCTAGAATAGTTGCTGAGACACTAGCCAGGCTGCTTGGGAAAATCCAGTATGTGTGATTATATCCTATGTCTTTGATCTGGGTTCAGCGGAGGGAGGAGAAAGTGGGGGAGTGAGTGAGTGGCTGAGTGGTTCTGAGTTACCAGCTGGGCTCAAACCATGGCAGTTTTTTTAGCTGAGAGAATGAGGCATAGCTGAGTTGGCTGGTTTTCACTTGACCAGAAACAGGGATGTCATGTCTTTGGGAGAGGGCGATGGAGATGATGGAGAGCTCTGTTTCATGGGACTTCACACTTCCAAAGCTGCTGACAATAATAGCTAATCTTAGGTATGTTTTACAGCACATTCGAAAAATATGCCTGCTCTGCTCTTGTTTTTTTGAGAGGTTTGTGATATTCTCAGGAGTGCAATGCACAGATACAAAACATATTATCCTTCATTTTGATTGTATCACTTTGCATCACTCAAAATTTAGAGATCATGTTCATTTTCCACAATAAATAGGCATGGTCTAGGAATTTGTAACTGCTGGCCAAAGATCATCCAAGGACCAAAAAAAAGAATGTGACATTTTGTGTGTGAATATACTTGATATTTTAAAGATAGTTCTTCAAATACTGTGCAAAACCCCCAAAAAATTGTTAGATTGGCAGCAGCATTTTAAAAATATGCTTTGTGTTCTCACCTTAAATCCAAAGCCCTTTCTTGAAGGTATATATATTAAATTCCTTTATGTCACAGCAGAGTGAAGAATTTCCATAAGGCTGCATTTTCCTTGTTTTGTTCTTGTTCTCTTGGCTTTTATTAGCATACTTGATTTTACTGCATTAATTCTCATACTGGAGGCATTGTGAAAATGTTAATTAATGGTTAGATTTTTATGCTATTATTATATGCTTGACATATGCCTTTAAACTTACAAATGCCATGATTTGAACAGTATCCAAACCTAAATGTGAACAAAGACAGTTTATGTGTTTCGCTATGTCAGATTTCCACCCAAGTGAAACTGGGGTCAGCTGGATTCTTCTTGTGACTAAAAAGCTGACACATGGCAGTGCCTGAACATACAGGGAAAACCACAAAACACTGTCCTGGATTAACATAAATGGGCACAGAAAGTCCTGTCTTTCCCATTAAAGTGAGAGCCAGTATGTACCGGTTTTGATGGAGAGTTGTTCAGCATTTATTCAGCAACACTGAGACCCACCGCAGGCTTATGTCTCAGTTTAGTGGGCTTTTTATCTACCAATAGAAAGACAACCTACCTGTTTCCTCTCAAAAGATGCTCATGAGAAATTGAGTGGACATGACCTAATGCTTTTTCATATGCAAGAGTTATGATTCAATATCGGCATCTTCCCACCTGGTATGCGAAGGAATCAGGTTGTCACTGAGTCTGCCCAAGTGCATGCTCCCCTGCTGGGATCAATTCCATTTCAGGATTTCCACAGTATCTTAAGCCAAGAGAGTAATGTTTTATAATTTGCTGTTTTCTGTATGACAGCATCTTTGCACAACCCATTGCAGAGAAGCAACTTTTCTGGGACAAAATGATAGTTCCAAGTTCCTAAAAAGAAAGGTTAATCAAAAAAACAAATAGAAAAAGAAATGAATGAATAAGTCTACAGTGGGCTGTGAGTATTCACCAGTGTTCAACTAAGAAAATGCCTGCTGTTGCTGAACGTTTACTGTTACACAGTAGTGAGGTCAGCTTTGAAGGGAAAAGGATCCAAGGTGTAGAAAAGCATGAGAAATAAATTTTCACTGACCTTAACCTAAAGGAGCTATTCTTATCTATAACATTTCTTTCCCCTCCTTCTTCTGAATCAGTACCAGCATGTGTTGCTGTTTGAGAGGAACAGATATATATATGTATATGTTAGAAAGAATGCTGCACATACATCATGATGTATGGTAACACAGTCTAAATAATTTTAATAATGTTGCAATCATTCTGTTCAAGATAGTTATTCTTCCCGAGTGCAGGGGAAAGTGGATGAGACTTAGTATATTTGTCAAAAATTAGCTGAAATATAAACATGTGGTAATACTATCCTGAAGTTGACCTTCCAGCAACTTCACCTTTTTCTCACTGCAAACATTTCTTAGTTTCCATCCTGCAAAAAGCTTTCCTTCCTGTGCTCCTTTGCTGAGTGATGCCTTTTGTGGTCCCCTTTTGATTGTACTCAGACTTACATGTTTCTTCCCACAGAAGCCTAACCAAACAACACATTTCTATACTCTGAAGTGGATGCCAACTTACACAGGGTGAAATTCAGTGCACTCTGAAGAGATTATATCCCAGCTATCTCAGCTGACACCTTTTGAGTGCTGTGCACCAGTGCATTACAGGAAAATGTTCTGTTCGTGTTTCAGAGGTGGTGTTTAAAGGCTCAGGAAGGAGGACATTAAAAATGACGGGTCAGGCCCAATGTTTTCTCTTTTCTTTTTCTCAGTGTTGCACTAAGTGGAGTTCTGATGTCTTTTGCTTCTGAGCCAACAGTAAGGAACAATTACCTAATTGTTACAGAAACTACGTGCAGGCATCATAATATTCAATGCCTTAAAAACAGACCTCCCCCCATTGTCAATAAAACTGAACAACTATACGTTCACTTCTTCTCATCACCTTCCATTAAGCATTTGTATTCAACTAATCACTGACTTTTCCTGGGTGTCATTTATAGTTATGGCACTGACCTCCTCCTAGTTTACCTCCTTCTACAGAGTGAGTGGCAGGCACAACACACATCTTTCACTTTGACATCAGCTCAGAATTTCAAGAAGTTCAAAAACAAACAAGTGAAAGATAAAATACTTGTAATTGAAGTCGGAGTATTAGGAAGACTCGACAACTGAAGAAACTTTAGGGAGCTTTGTTTTTGGCAGGTAAGACTCACTAACTGTGTTTGCAGAATGTGCCTTTGAATCCCAGAACATATGAGTCATTCCTCCTGTCTGGCTCATGGCAAAAGGCTAGAGAGGAATAGTTTCTGAAGCACAAAAAACACAGAGAGACAAAATAACATATGGTTAGTGCATTATCTAAAGCAGAGGCCTGGAGAGTATTACTCTGGTAGCTCACAGCATTGTTAAACTGGCCTCAGGTGCTTTGGCTCTGTTATTTCTTCTTTCTTCTTCAGCAGCTTAAGGTGAGGGGGAAAGCTTCTCATAAACTTCCTGTATTCACCAATGATTTACTTCATTTGCTGAAGTGCCATTCCACCTTGGCACTGTGTGGCAGTAGTGTTGCAGTCTTTTGAAGGAAAAGCAGAAGTGTTAAAGCCTGTTAATTTTTCCAAAGCAGGTTAGTTCAGGTTTGGTTTTTGGTTGGTTGGTTGGTTTTGGTTTGGTTTGGTTTGGTTTGTTTGTGGGGCTTTTTTGTTGGTTTTTTTTTTTTCCTTTTCCTTTTTCTTTTTCATCTGGTTGTTTGGTTTGGTTTGGTTTGGTTTTTTCTCCTATCAGCTACTTCAAGAACAGATGCAAACCTTAAAATGATGCTATAATGATTCGTGTCTTATAACTATATTTTTTGGTTTGTTACAGTCATGTATGGATTTTTATCTTGGGATCACTTGCTACGGTATACTTAGTGCTTGAATGTGATTCTTGAGATTACCAAGGCTGTTCTGATACCTAGCTACAGCTTTCTTTTTCCTAGTCAGGAAATACATGTTAAACACCCAGAAATGGTTGATTTTAAATTGAAAATTTTGTTTCTCTTTTTCTTTCATGCTTTTTTTCCCCTACCTTTGATATACCACATCTATAGTCTCTACTTCCTGAGAGTTTCACTTTTACTGAGCCTGAGATTTATTTTATTGTATTTTTGCCATGAATTATTGATTAATTTCTAGCCTCCCCCATTAAAAATGCAGAACGAAAATTTCAAATCTTCTAAAGGAGAAGTTTGAGGGGGTCAGTGCATAGGATTTGTCTTACACTCATACTACAGATTCTTTTATAAGCATGAATGTCTTTTCATTCATCTGTAGATATACATGTAACATGTGGTCAATGCTGGCATATCTCAGAAGTGTAGCAAGAAGATTCTTTTGTTAAATCCAACCGTTCTGGTTTCCTAGATTTGAAGAGCAAACACCCATAGCATCTGCAAACAAGGAAAGTTCTTGTATTGAGAAAATAAAAGGAGGAGAGGCAGAAAGGCAGAAGAGAGGAGGGCTACAGAAGTGGCTGCTGGTGGCTGCAGAGGGGCCATTCAGCCAAGCAGCTACTGCAGCCTGTGTCTCAGCAGCGTCAGGGACATGGACATACTACAAGGATTCATTGGAGGAAAGCACCTGAACAGCACCTGCTGCTCTGTTACAATGATAAAAAGAAAGAAAGTGTGGGCTAGAAGCCATACCTCTGCATTAAGTTTAATGGAGCATACATGTCCATGAGAAAGGTTCCTGAGACTGTGGGCTTTCCCAGGCATTTGAGTGTTAACTCTGGAATTTACAGTCACTGGCTGTGGTGGACTAAAGAGGTCTGAATTTTGGAGAAACCCTAACTACTGCACTCTGGAGTTCCTATCACCTGACAGCTTTGGTGGAGACAGCAGGGAATGCTGCAGGGAACATCTAAGAGAATCCCTACTAAATTGCTGGCCAGTTAATTACTCCTTTCTGCATAGTATCAACTTCTTTCTCCATATGGGCTGGGGTAATATACAGTCCACTCTCCTATGATGCCTATTTCATTCCTTATAAGTATTTGTTGAGCTTGTTCTTTGTCCCAGATTTTCTCTAAGAATTCAGGACATTTTCTGAGGAAATACCCAAGCTTTCATTTCTTGTAAATCATTTCAGTGCAAAGGATATGACAGATATTCTATAGAAAATTAAATGGATTTGCCTGTTTGTTTCCCTTGGACTTTCTAAGCCAAAGCAAGTCACATTTACTAGAATCATTATGGACTAGTCTGTATTTACACACACAAAAAAGAAACGTATCACCTGGTAACCAGTGTCTACTTACTCAAAGAAAGCTTTCACAGAGCTGCAAAAGCATTCAGAAAATTACATGCTTTATCTCTTGACCTGACTCATGGCTGTACACTCCTCTCTGAATCTGATCATATTGCACATCACTGGTGTAAGGCACACAGAAATATTTGTTTGCTGGTTTTGAAGATTTAACTAAAAGGGATAGCCTAGTTTACAGCATACACTAAATAAAAGAAAACACTGGATCATCTGGGAATTGCCACAAGTGAAAAGCCCTGGCTTGAAACAAATGCAGTTGTGCTCAGCTTGTTAACTCACCTTGTGAACTATAAGGAATGACCTGTGGCTTCCACTAGAAAGTGGGTGGAATCTAGAAATGCCTATACTCTGATGAAAGGCTGTTTTACCTTTCATCAAGTTCAATGCCTGGTCACGTTGCAGTGATATTTTGATTTGTATTGATTTGTTTTGATCTGTTTTGTTTTGGTTTGTGGTGTTTTGTGGTGGGTTTTTTTTTGTTTTTGTACCAGGCCTGTCAGTTCCATCAATCATAACTAAACTTTCTGGGCTGACTGAATAGTCACTTCAAGACAGCTTGCCTGAGATCTAACTCTTCTGTCACTGCCCTTGTTAACATTTGTATTTCTTTCCACCTCTGTGATCTTTGTTATGATATATTTAACTGCTTTTTTTAACTGTTTTAAGTCTTACGTAAAACTTCTTGCTGCCCTTGTGTTTCTGGCTGCTAAAAAGCACATATCAGTAAGTGTAGCTATCAAAACCAACACAGAGCTGTTTTTAATCTCGTTCTGGGGGAGACCTTGGGACATTTGAAGATCAGTATAATTAAAATTCACACAAAAGAGAAACAAATCAATATACATTTTTATTCATACCTGTTTTAAGTGTTACATTTGGTTACTCATAGATTTCTCTATGTAAGCTTAGGAAAGGAACAAAGTCTTATGGTGTTGCAAGAAGAAAGCACTTTGTCACAATTGTCTTTGGCTACAAATGGGACAATTGAAGAACCTCTACAAAATGTGCAGAGATTAGGCTGAGAAAGGGTCTGTGATTTAATCAGTACCAGTCTGGGGTTACCTGTTCTACAATAGTTGTCCGAAGCCGCTGCTTTTGCCTGTTTATAACCAGTGGGAACCTCTAAGCAGGCACTTTCTCACTGTGAGTAGCTGATTTAACAAGCAATGACAGATGCACTGAGAGCTGCTAGCAGGTAGAAATGTTACTTCTTATGGGGTCCATAGTCTTAACAAATCTCCAAGGTTACAAACATCAAAAAGCAGAGTGTTTGTCTTGTTCATTGTCTCAGAGAAAAAGCAAAGAGAAGCAGGCTGGCAAATGAAAGAATATATTAAATCATCCCATGCTTTTTCTCTTCCATCTGGATGTTTGCTGCTGGCTGTGCTATGAAGAGTGCTGGGTGCAGAGGTTTATCTCAGGTGTGACACCTGCTTTTGTGTGAGTGACAAGGGGATAAGGAAAAGCAGGGTACAAGGTAAGACTCAAATATGACCCACGCATTCCCTCTTCAGCTTCAGAGCTCAGCCAAATGGAGAATAATTCAAATTATAGGTACTTTCTACATATTCTATGCTTCAAGTCCCCTTTTTTCATTTGAAGCTAAATTTGCACTACCATAATATTGCTACACACATGGGCCTGTAGGTGTAGGTCCCAGCCATGTGTAAGTACCATTCGTGCATCCTCCTGCCATGCTGCTGGTGTGACACACTGCTTCACGACAGTGTCACAGTCGATAACATTGAATTCCAGGGAAAATGACTTCCAGCAATAAAAGAGTGTTTAGAAACTGGCTGATAATGGTGGGGTTTGTTTATTTGGTGTGGGTTTTGTTTTTATCTGGTTTTTTGTTTTGGTTAATTTTTTTTAATATTTGTCTCTTTAAGTACATATCTACTACAAAGAACTGTAGAAATGCAAAGATCCCCTAATTTAGACATTACTACCACTTCAGAATCACTGTTTCTTGCTTAAACAATGTTGACCATCTCTTTGTGAATAAGATGTGAGGTAGCAGAAGAATACAGAAGAGAAAAATATAATCTTGATCAAGAGAAACATAAAGTATTCAGGAGAGATCTGGGAGACCAAAGGGGTTTTTTTTTAGCTGATGTTAATGTGGCAGTTAAATTAGAATCCTAGGTAGATGTTAGGAACACTGTGCTTCATTTCCCTTCTCTGATTCACATTCCTTCGCTGAGAAATGTGTCCTCATTTTTGCAGCAGCTGAACACCAGAAGTTATTATTGAACTGAATTATAATTTATCTGTATTCAGAAAGTATTGAAATGGGCTGCTAACTACACAAACCCACATGTTTGTAACCTTATTTTAGGAAGACAATTTTGGAAATGTTGATTTAAAAGTCTCTGTGAATCAAGTAGTCCATTCGTAAAAATGAGACAATGCTGCATCAGAAAAGTATTATGGAGATTATTTAAATAGTATTAAAGGATTTAAAGACAAATGATAGTCTAAAAAGCATTAAAGAAGTGGAAAGAGATGATAATCTATTTACCCAATAATTGGAAGTTTTAAATAAAATTACATTCTTGAGTATGATTATTTTGCAGGGAGTGGGTAACTGCCCTAATAAAAGTCTGAAAATTTCTCACACCTTGTGCAGTTCAGCATATTTTATATAGTGTAATGCTCAAGTTAACTTACTGAGGACGAACATCTATTACTATTTATTGGGTGAAGAACATACGACGTAGGCTGTTCTGGTCCAGTGCTTTGGTACTTGCCAGTTCAAATCTCAGAACAAATAATTTCAGTGTTAGTTATGTGGAATGCATTCTGACACTACAGTTTCTGAATAGAAGAGAAAAACAGGCTCCACCTTTCAACCCAACAAAAAATTCCACAATCTTAGCTCACTGCAGAGTTATAACAAAAGATGGCGAAAATTTAATTATTGTCAATGGCCCAGGGGCATGTGATGGAAAGTCTGCACGATTTCCAGGTGCCACTCAGCCGTGTGCCACTCATTGCTTTGACATACCTCTACACTGTTGGGATGGAATTAGTCTTAGGGGATATTTCCTTGTTCCTTTCCAACCTGCTGAAATTGGTAATCAGATGTTGAAATAAATAGATCCATCTCAATTACTTTTGCCAAGTGTTACGCTGGGGTTCTCTGGGACAAATGGCGGTCCATGGGTATGTTTTAATCTAGGTAAACCACTTGTGGTTTTCTTTTTTAAAGAGGAATTTCAGTACACAGTGTCCCTTTCTTTGTATTTTATTGGAGTTCAGTGTTCTGATGTATTTGTTTTACAACTAAGCTTTTATTTGGAAAAATACTTGGCTTGGGAGTTAAAGTCTTATTCTACTTCCCCTGCCACTCCTTTTCAATATGTTATAAGAATGATGGTGGCAGGTAGAAGACCTCAGTTTGAATGTCGGTGTATGGCTCCTTTAGACACACCTGCATGCATGAGTTGATCTTCACAGGAAGAAAAGGGAACCAAGCACCAGCCTCACACTCCCTCAGGGAGGGCTCCAGCTACGAGGCTATCACAGAAAGAGAAACCTTACATGCTCCCTCTCCTCCAGATAAGGTTTTGAAATTGATAACTGGAACAGCGATCACTGTTAAAATACCTCAAATTTAAGTGTTCACTTTCTTACTGGATTGAGTTCCCAAAAAGAATTTTGGCAGTAATCTGCCTTATTTCTGGATCCTGCATAGGTATTGGGATTTGGGATGCTCTGTCTAATTAAGACAGAAACTGTTTTGATGCACCCAGAGCAGTGCAGTGTCAGGCTATAACTGAAAAGCAACAAGGCTCTGGAGGATCCTGGTTACTAGCAGTTGAAAGAAGCATTTTTCAAAGTAACAGACTTGTATTTCGATGTCTAAATTCTGCCCCACTCCAGCTTGAAGTGATTTGTAATCTGAATGAGCAGCAGGAAAATTTGCAGGTATTTCACCCAACTGTAGCACCCTGAAGAAGCTTGTAGCATCTTTTTGTGCCTTTCTGGGTCCTACATATGTGACATAGCTTCTTTAGCAGAACTACACGCTACATGGCTGTCTCCCATTATATTTCTACATCAACCCAGGTCAGAGCTTTCTCTATAAGAAAAAAAAACCTGTAAGCATCATCTTCACAATGATTGTAGTGATTGTCTTGACTCACAAGAGCAATCCTTATTGCAGGCATTTCACAACAGTCCCAGAAAACACTACACAGAGTCTCTATATTCTCTGCCGTGCCTTGTCTTCAGGTTCTGGTGGGATGATGGATATTGTCTGATGCACTAGAAAAAAATTTGTTTTTTGACCTTTTCATGGTTTTTATTAGGAAGTAAAAAAAAAATTGATTTTTTAAGATATAAGTAAGACTTAAGAAGAATAAGAGGAAGAATAAGAGGAAGATGACGGTAAGACTTAAGAGCAGAAGTAATGTTAGAAAAAATTCCTTTGAGTAAAAAATGCATTTTTTGGACCATATGTAGCTACTTATCGGAAAGCAAGACAAGCTATAGAGACCTAGAACACATTTTTTTTAAATGCAAGTGGTACTGATAGACTAAAGTCTTTCATATTTTCCTCTCAGTAGGATCAAGTAGACACTTGGAATTTTACTAAATTTAGAATCAGTAAACAGTTGTTGACAGATACAACATGCAAATAAGTCAAATAAAAGCTCTAATGATCAGTATAGTTAAAGAGAATGTGAAGATATTTGTATACTTTTGCACATAGGTATACATGCATATGTATACAAATGCATAATTAGTCACATTAGGAAAACAGTTACAGATGTCTACAAAACACATGCTGACTTTTAGACAAAAAGAAAATGGGCGTCTTTAGGCAAACCAATTTGTAAGCCTAGCTGTGAACAGTGGAGCCTTCCACTCTCACTAAATCCATCAACAACCTGCCTTTTATACATCCTATAGACAGCTGAATGGGATATTATAAAATGAGCAACAAAGCTTTGCAATGCAAAATGGTTCTCCAAGGGTGTTCATCTATCTGTTAAGATACTTGGGGTATTTTTCCTCTCCTAGCTGTGCACATAACTGGGAAACTGTGCTACAATAAAGCATCAGAGAAAGAGCTCTTTGGCCATCCAGAAAGCAGCTAGTTGCTTCTTAGAAGTCTGAGGAACAATAGAGTAAGAATAGACCTGCAGGGGACTAGGCTGAAAGTACGAATTTTTGACTTTATAAGTCTGAGAAAATGTCCACTATTTTCTCAAAGACTAGCAAAAATCTTTTTTACCCCAGTTGGTGCCAAAATGTATTGGCCTAGTTCATGTAAGTCATGGAAGCCATGAAGAGGAAATCCCACTCAACTCAGCTTGCCCCATCACTCTAGGGATAAACTATTTCTGTTGAAAGTTCTAAGAAGCAGTTCAGACACATTCAGGAATTTAAATTAATCTCATAAAAAAAAATTAAGCAAACTTTGAAAGGCCTTGTGTCTGCAAATAAGAAAAATAAATAATGTGCATGCAGAAGTTCAAAGGACTACTGCCTGCACAGAAGCCCAACAGAGATTGCATAATATTGTCAACACACTTGGACAAGCCTATGAATTTTAGAAAAATAAAATGATTTGGCAGGGTCAATCCAGGATGTGATTAATAAAAAATAAGCAGAAAAACTAGCTGGGTTATGGGATAGACAGACTCATACAAGAATGATGAAATTATAACATATCTCATCTATCTTTGCTGGGGAGCCAACAGACAAGCTTCACGCTCAGAACTGGGTGAAAGTGAGAAAGGCTAGTCCTATGACATTAAATAAGTAACTCTTAGCCTAAAAAGTAATCTTTCTTTCTTTTCTTTCCAAGCCAATTCTTCCTCTCACACTGAATAAGCTCACTGAAGTCAACAAATGCACAAAAAAATGGCCAAACTAGACTCATGATTTTGTGCGCAGCTTCTCAGAAGGCGTGGCCTCAATATTAGTGCTGCTATGAGAGATGCTTCCTGGTCAGCTTGAGCAGGGTAGTGTAACACTGACCAAATCCATTGTGAAAGGACAAGATCACTATTATCTCTTTGTCGCTTGTGGCATTCTTGGCAATTTCTGGACGTGCTTTTGACCACCAAAATGGTATACAGAATAACAGTATGCTTCCTAAATATTCTTAATGTACCAGCTTCAGTACAATAGTTTGTTAACCAATGATGTATTATTTCAACCATTTCAGTTTATTAGATCTGAAAAAAAAAAAAGAAAAAAAAAATACTGGTAAGTCCTAGTAAGCCCTAGTGTGTGCAATTTCTAATCTTCACTTGTAATGATTGGTAAAGGACAAAGATAAAAATCAGCCTGGAAGGGGTTGACTATCCAAAGCCATTACAATAGCATAAGATTATGTACAGCTTGAACATTAATGGACCAGTGTTTGAAAGTGAAAAACTCAGATGACTTTTTGTTGCACAGTTCAATTGATTTGCCAGAGAATAGCTTTCTCCAGCACTATCATTTATCTATATGTTATACAAAATCAATGTGGGTAGCAGCAAATAACTCCTGATTCCAATTACCTTAATGAAGCTACTGGAACTCAGCGGAAGGTCCCAAATAGAGATGAGAAGCACTTCCATGGAAAAACTTGTGCCGTAGCAGCAAGAAGGATCAGCAATTTCTAGTCTGAAAATGCTGTGACTCCAGGCAGCCACTGCCAGTCTGTTTCAAAGGAAAAAAAAAAGGCACTCTGGCTGGTAGCAGACAGGCAGTGTGCTCCCATTGCTTACTTGTAACATTCTCACCTGCTACTGCCCAATAAAATGTAAGTCCTTGTTCAGCTAATGTTATTTTCTTTGTATATTCTGAAATAGCATGCTACCTGACATATACAGCATAATATTTATCAAGTGAAGTTTTTTTCAGATTACCACCCATTGGGAGTGTATCTTCATAAGAAAAGTAATAACACCCCGCCCATCATTTATTCCTTTATTAGAGAAGCCTCTAAGGCTAAACAGGGTGTACAGCATATGCTAGAGCTCTATAACTGGTTTTGAAGGATTAGTAATTTGGTTTACTCTGGATTTAATTCCAGCATGGGACATTAAGGAGAGGGAAGAACTACATCTTATATTCCTTCTCTTGCTGATTTTAATGCCCCAAACACTGTTCCATCTTCACTAACCTATGAGCTTTAAGAGCTGAACTCCAGGTAAATAGAGTACTGCATTTATTGCTGATGAAGCCATTAGCAAAATGACTAATTTCTCCCCTTTTTTATTTTCTCCCCAGCTGGGAGCTGGATACCACATAGCTTTTCTTTGGACGTTTCTGCAGAAATATATAACAAATATGTCATCCACCATTATGGATCATGATAATATCACATAGCTACAAAAAATATATACATACCGTTATGTCAAAACTGACAATGTAGATGAAATTACCTCCTCATTATTGCCCATTTAACAGCAATGACTTGCACGTCACGTGTGTTTAACAACATTGCGTGACACTATCTCATAGAATATGATTGATTATACACATGGTCCTTCCTACAAATCAGCCTTAACCGTCCTTTTCAATACACAGTTTACTCCTTACACACCTGATCTAAGAAATGATAAGATGATTTAAGCACATTAGAAAATCTCACCTCTCAAACACTAGTGTCCCTCAGAACTCAACTGTACCAAACTGAAGACCCTGGGGTTTTTTTGGTTGGCTGTTTGGTTTTTTTAATGACGTGAATGTTTTCAAGACTCTTCTGCTAAAGAACAGCTTTATTCTAGTGATTCATGGATGGATAAGGAGCTGCTGAGGAA
>NW_009917547.1:0-21522 GCF_000696875.1 Nestor notabilis | reverse complement strand
TTCTTTTTCTTTCTTTTTCTTTCTTTTTCTTCCTGGGTTAGTTTCAGATGAGGTTACATCTCTTTGGGGCTATACAAACTCTTGTGCTACTGGGGTGGGAGGGACCTGTTGATAGGGGACAGATTGATGGGCTTGCTTCTTTTGGGTTCTCTTACGGGTATCTAAAATCTCTGAAATTTTGTTAACTTTAAATTAAGCTCCAATGCTGTTTGTTTGCCTTTACATAATCTTTCTTGTTACCTTGGTGATATTTCAATTATATAAAGTACCTTGTGACAGAAAGTGCTTGTTGCATTGAAAACACAAGCTCAACACAGTGATTTTAGGCTTTCATGCCTGTTTGCAGTACAAAAGCTGAATGTTCGGTTTTCTCATTTTTGTTTTAATTATTATGAAATGATGATGATTATAGGTGCTAAGCATACAAAGGCCTGAAATTGTGTAGTTACTTGTGTGCAGTTTATATTCAGGTTGTCAAATGTGACCCCTTTTTTTGTTTGTTTTTTTTAAACTGGGCAATTTCAAAAGAAAATGGTATGGGTCAAAGGTTTTTGTTAATTAAATTGGGGATTTTTAATCACTGATCTGAAAGGAAAAGGTTTGTTTTGTTTTGTTATGGTTAACACTAATTCTAAATTTATGACTGTACATAAGATATTATGAGTTTATTTTCTTTTAGGATTCATTGCCTTATAATAACTGTAGTTTTCATAGCTTAATTTGAGCTGAAAAATGTTGAGTTCTATTGCAAGCCATGTTATCTAAGCAGCTGTTAAAAACCTCAAGTTGACCATTTTACGTGTAGTTTAAAAAGTGAAGTTAACCTAGAAAGATGCAGGGTGGGCATACTGACTGATGGAAAATCGGATCAGAGTGATTAGCTTTAGTATGTGTGGTTAAGAGAAATAATACCCCTGGCTCAAACCAACAACTGCTGTACAGAATACTTCAGGGCTTTTTTTTTTTTTTTTATTTGACATGTAAAAGGTACATTTTAGGGGATTGTGAAGTCCTTTTGGAGAAAGATCGGTGCATTGGAAATGCAAGGAAACTATCAACCACGCAAACAACAAGGATTTTGTTTAAAATATATAAAAACATGTGATTGTCCAGACTTGTTATTTCTTGTCTTAATTTACAGAAACGTTTTTTTATGTTGCTTCTCCTACAGGATCAGTTTGCAATTAAATCTGGAAAACCTTTTACTGTTATACTTTCATCTTTTCAGACAAACCACATACACTGTTGCTATGTTAAATTGTTTAAAATGTGATTGAGCTTTCCATGTACTCAAATTGTCTTTAAAGTTCTTTGATTTAGGAAATGCTATATCTCTTCCTAACCTCATTTTAGGATATAAAACTTTTGTTCATTTATGTGATTTACATGGACTCTAAATAGTTGCTTTCCTTTTTCCACCCCCCTCCCCTCCTTGCTTTTTCTTTTGGGAAGGAGTATATCTACTGGGAAAAATGGGTCGATCTAACTCTAGATCACATTCTTCAAGATCAAAGTCCAGATCTCATTCCAGCTCTAGGTCAAGATCCAGATCACATTCTAGAAAAAAGAGATACAGGTGAGTTGATGTCTTACTGCATGGAAAGATGGTTTAGTGTATTAGTTGTTGTGGCAAAAGTGAGCCTGGGATTTTACTTCATTTTAGATAGTAGATAAATTCTGCTTTGAATGTAATTTCAATTACTTTGATTGTTTCCTACTTGGCTGTTTGTTCTCTTTTCCTGTATCTCAAGATAATTTTGGAATGCTAATGTTTCTTCATGATTTGTGGCTTGTTTGGTTCTCCCTTCTTACTTCCTCTTTCTTTCTCTGGTATCTTTCACTGTGATTTGTTCTCTATTTCTCATGCAGCTTTTCAGATCTGGAGAACTTAAGGCTTCAGCAGATAAGCTTTGCTGTATCTTGTCTTCTCAGTTGCCTCCAGCCTTTTCCTCATCTTTCTTACTAGTGAACATTATCCTCTTCCATAAAAGAAGTGGCTGAATTGAGTGTTTACTGCTGCCTCAGCTGCTGTCCACAGGCTGGCATGTTAAACTGGGGGTCATTTAATTTTATGTTCCAGGCTGAATCATGGTGGCTGAGGAACTGAATGCTATGCTCCAGAGTGGTGATAATCTCTGATAAAATGGCAGAGCAGGCCACTGAGGCTAGTAATGTCTTAATTATGTGTTGCTGAAGTCCAGGTTTCACAGTCCTTAGGAGTATAGATACATTTATTCATTTATGATAATCCTTTGAGACAGAAATAATAAATAAAGAGATTGTAGAAGTTACCTTAAGATTGTTAGTCCACTTCCTTTACTATTCTGTCTTCATTTGAGAAATGTGGCATTTACTGTCAAGGCGCTTTTTCAGCTCTCCAATTGTCAAATATTAATGTTTGCTTTTTAATTTTAGTTCTAGGTCTCGGTCAAGGACATATTCACGATCTCGCAGCAGGGATCGTGTTTATTCTAGAGATTATCGCAGAGATTACAGAAATAATAGAGGAATGAGACGTCCCTATGGTTACAGAGGAAGAGGTAGAGGGTATTATCAAGGAGGAGGTGGTAGATACCATCGTGGAGGTTATAGGCCTGTCTGGAACCGAAGACACTCCCGAAGTCCTAGGCGTGGCCGTTCACGTTCCAGAAGTCCAAAACGAAGGTCTGTGTCTTCTCAGAGGTCCCGGAGCAGATCTCGTCGATCTTACAGATCTTCCAGGTCCCCAAGGTCCTCTTCATCTCGTTCTTCATCCCCATACAGCAAATCACCTGTCTCTTCCAAAAGACGTGCGTCTCTGGAAAAGCAGGCAAAGAAAACTGAAGGGGCTCCTTTGCAAGATAGCCCCTTGAAAAATAAATCACAAGATGAACAGAAAGATACATTTGAACATGACCCATCAGAGTCTCTTGACGATTTTAACAAATCATCAGCAGCTTCTGGCGACATTTGGCCTGGCCTTTCAGCATATGATAACAGTCCAAGGTCACCCCATAGTCCTTCAATTGCCACCCCACCCAGTCAGAGTTCATCTTGCTCTGATGCCCCTTTGCTTAGTACAGCCCACTCAGCAAAGGACACACCTCAACATTCCCATTCCATTCAACATAGTCCTGAGAGGTCTGGCTCTGGTTCTCTTGGAAATGGTTCTAGCCGTTACAGTCCTTCTCAGAATAGCCCACTGCATCATATCCCTTCGAGGAGAAGCCCTGCAAAGACAATCCCATCACAGAGTGCTCCGCGTGAGGAGGCTCGAGCGCGGTCATTTTATCCTGAGGGTGGTGATCAGGAAACTGCAAAAGGTGGAAAGTTTATGAAAAGGTAAGAGTTAAATTATAAGGCTACTGTTGCCTTTTAAAATGCTCCCTGTCGTAGAGTTTAGGCAAGATCATCACTATGCCTTGGAAAACACAGTATGGAAGGAATACTATGGAATAAATATTGCTAATTTTAGTCTGGCTGGAATTTAGCTAGAAACATGCCTTCTCCTCCTAAGATGCTTCAAGTTCTTGGCTGTCAGCTAGTGGAGATAGGGACATGTATCCTTGAGGAAAAATTGGTTTGTGCTTTTCCTTTACAGTGTACTTTCTTATGCTCTATTTACTGTTAAGAAAATCTTAATTGGAATAGTGAGTGCATCAGACTCGCTCGTTTGATACAGAATTCTGTTCAAGTATTTTAAAATTGTAATGCTTCGTGTAGTTTGAAATGCAAATTCTTTGGAAATCTAAAAATGCAGATGTGGTACAATGATTTCTTTGTTAACATAAACAGCATTGATTGCTAATTGTGTGGTGCAACTTTGATGTCTTGACTTGTATTACTCATGGAAAAGAGTAGGTCTTAGAATTATGTTCCAAGAATACCACTGATGTGAAAGAATGACATATTTAAAATTCAATATATATTTTCCAGTTAACATAAAATTCTTCGGCTTACTCTTAGAATGTTTGATACAGTAATAATTTTAAAAGTTGTAAGAATTTTACTGACATTACAGTTCCTTTTTAATGTGACTTGCACTTCAGGGGATTTCTCATAAAATGAATTGGAGAGCAAAGCTATGACTATACTATATAGATTTGATTGTAGGCTTCTAAATGAATTTGTCCAGTCAGTGATTTATTATGTAAAAACATATTGCTTAGATCAAAAATATTACTTCCCCTGGATTTGATGTGCTGGAGTCAGTGAATATATTCAGACGTATGTGAAAATAGTGTATAGATAAGGCAGTGGCTGAACTAATTAACTGGTGTGTTTCCATGTTTGGGAGAGCAGCCTTTTAAAGGTTCCTTGCTTATATACAATATAATGAATGCATTAAGCCTCTGTCAGACTTTGAAATTCTTTTAGAAATGTGCAGGATCTTGAAAATAATTCACTTTTAAAATGGTATTCCTTTAACTTTTGCACTAAAAGAAGTACAAAAAGAATTGCAGTCTAAATTACCACATTTCATGTGAATTTGATGGGAAAATGACTGCTGTAGGAGAAAATGATTAAGAAAGAACCAACCACTAGCTTTTTTTATAAACTTAAGCAGAGAATTTCTGGTGTTCTATAGAAAGGCATTATATTCTTCAAATGCCTCCAGTAGTACATAGATGACACTGGGCACAGTATTAACAGTGTGCAAAGTGTTGCATGCTAAAGTTGAATTGATCAGAGGAATGTATTTTCTTCTTCTTGGTGTGGGATTGACACAAAAGAGGAATGCAAGTGAACTGGAATGAATGCAATCCAGAGTTACCAGTCTCTTCTTTGCTATCCACAGGTACACAGATGAAGAGTCTAGAGTTTACCTGCTTGATAGGGGTAATACCAGGGAGAAGGAGGCCCAGAAGGAGAGAGGATCAGAAAAAGGGAGGACAGAGGGAGAAAGGGAATGGGAGGAACAGGAAACTTTAGATTTTTTCATTGATAAAGAGCCTGGGAAAGAGAAGTTTAATGACTCTGAAGGGGAGGACACTGAGGAGACAGAGGATTACAGACAGTTCAGAAAGTCTGTCTTGGCAGATCAGGGTAAAAATTTTCCTACTGCATCTCACCGGAATGCTGAGGAGGAAGGAGCCAAATACAAATCTAAAATACCAATCAAGGGCAATAGAGAGAGCGATGGATTTAGAGATGAGAAAAGTTATAAGCTTAAAGAGACTGGCTATGTAGTGGAAAGGCCTAGCGCAACAAAAGATAAGCACAAGGAAGAAGACAAGAGTGCTGAGAGACTAATGATGAAGAAAGAAACTCAGTCACCTGAGCAGGTAAAGTCTGAAAAGCTCAAAGAACTCTTTGATTACAGTCCCCCTCTACACAAGAATCTGGATGCGAGAGAAAAATCCACCTTCAGAGAGGAGAGCCCACTTAGGATCAAAATGATAGCCAGTGACTCCCATCGTCCTGAAGTTAAACTCAAAATGGCACCAGTACCTCTTGATGATTCCAATAGGTAAATTATTCCGCTTTACAATGTGGTTCTCCACCTGCCTGCACTGTCATTCATCTTTATTTAAACTAGTGGTTTCTTTTTGTGTGTTTCTCTTTTGTTGATGCATTTTAGACCTGCTTCCTTGACTAAAGACAGGCTGCTTGCTAGCACACTTGTCCATTCCGTCAAGAAGGAGCAAGAGTTCCGATCCATCTTTGACCACATTAAGTTGCCACAGGCCAGCAAAAGCACGTCAGAATCATTTATTCAGCATATTGTGTCATTGGTTCATCATGTCAAAGGTACGTGTTCAGTTTATCATAGCAGACACGTCTGACAACTTTATTTAAGCCTGTTTGCTGTCTCTAGTACAGGAAGATCTCAGCCCTCTTCTAATGTTGATGTAGTCAGATTTTCTTCCTTTTGAGGTACATGTAAAAATAATTAGAAAAATAATAGCCACAGAAGCTGGTATTAAAAAAACCCCAACAAAACAGAAGTTGTGTAGAGGCATAATAGCAGGCATACTGTGTTTCTGGATAAGTTTTTGAGCTAAGCAGCGTATGAAGTTCGATTATTTGCAGTGTATTTTAAACATACTACATCAGTCTTACTTAGCCTTATTTTAGTGGCTCTGCATACAATTTTATATTCAGTGGTGTAGTGTGGGTTGACAGGTCTCTTTTGCACTGTCAGTACAATGGCATTCCTTTTGTAGCACCCTAAAGCTCATTTCCAGGTTCTTACTAGAACAGGTTTTTTGTCTCAATAAGATGTAAGAAAAATTGCGCTCTAAATGGTACTAAAATACACTGGGATGTTTCATTTTATTCCTTTTTGACAATATTGTAGTGCTGGAGCCAGGAATTTCACTTAGAGGAACTTGGCAGTGGCTAAATAAACCTCCATAAAATAAATTATACACTAACGATTTTCTGATTTATCAGTAGTGGCTGCTGCCTAATATAAACAACTGAAAAAAACCCACAAACCTCAACCAACCATCACAAAAAAAAAACCCTAACCCCAAAACCTGGACCATCAAAGTAGATCTATTTAGTTTAGGTCCCATATTCAGTCAAAGTTTTCTGGTGGGAAAAATTGATAATTCCTTAAAATCCTGTGAGGATGTCTGGAGAGTTCCTTAAATGCTTTTTTCTCTATAGTATTTACTTTATTTATGTGGGCTGTTGTCTTGCTCTTGTGTGTAATGTACTGGGATAATACAGAAGAACTTGATGGTGAAATTAATTTTGCTGTATCATCATACAAAGAGGGAATGTGAAAAGACTTAATTAAGCATATCTATCACTAAGCCTTGTTTTTTAAGATGCTTTAGCTTTCAAAATCTCAAAGATTTGTGTGCTAGAATATGCTAAGGTTCCAGTGAAAGCCTTGTTTTGTTGGCAAAATCCAAATTACTGAAGTCAAATGATTTTCTGCATTTTGAATGACTTGTAAAGAAGAAAGTAATAGCAGTAATAGATGTGATAAGGTATTAGATGGAAAAAGTTCTTACTGGGACACCTGTTTAGAGTTTGTTTTGAAAGCATCTATTTTGTTGATGTGTAAAGAGATTTAAGGCTCAATCCAGTGAGAGTTTCTGTAAGTTTTTGCTTATATGGTGCATATGTAGGCTGTAGGGGAAATAATTTTGCTGAAACTCACACATGCTGATCACAGTATAGACTGTTTTTCTGTAAACTCTTGTATGTTAAATACCTGGTAAATGTAATAGTTTAAGAGCCTATCTGGTCAAGTTACTAGAACATGTACAGTTACAGTTGTTTTTGAAAGCAGAACTTCTCTTTAAGTTTCAAATTTACTGTGGTCTGTGATCAGATTTTAGTAACTCTTGACAAATGGAAGTAATGTTCATTATTGGTGTGATGCGACCAGTCTGAACAGCTCTTTTTTAATGTAGAGCTGAAAATGCCCAGTGATGTTTTCTTTTTCATTGTAACTAGGTCCTGGAATGTGTTTTGAAATGGCAAAATCCATGTTACAAAAGTAAAATAGCTGTTGAAAGATACAGATGCCAAACAGGCAAAGTTGAACCTTCTGTCTTCCTGGCAAAAATGGCATAAAAACAGAGTTGCTAGCTCAAATTCCTGTGTTTGGTGGAATTATGATTGAGGCACTACCCTTGTAGTGGCCGTTTCAAGTTTTAATGGTTGGTTATGAGAAAATACTGGATGCCGGGCGGTAAGTTGATACAGATGTATGTTGACCTGTTAAGCAGATAGCTTGCTTCATATGTAACATTTCATAGCTCATGACTTTATGTATTTCTATATTACATTTAAACACGTTTGTTGAGCTGGTTTTAAAACTGAGTTTTGCTGTTGCTAATTTAACTGTCTCTGAAGGAAAGAGAAAATTTGTCAGAAGTTGTCCAAGTTTGCCAAGATGCCAGATGCTTAAATGAATTTATTTACATATAGGTGTGTTAATTGTCTTGGATTGTTTATCATCACAGCTTCAAATCAAGAAATTCTATTCCTTTAAGAAATTACTTGTTAGGTCATACATGTAGTTACTGAAGCATATATTACTTGTGTTTTTTCTCAATTAACTCTTAAGTTAAAGATAAATAGTAAAATATACTTACTGCAAGTATTCATGACTCAAAATAATTTCATTTTCTCTTGTGGACAAAGTATAACTGTTAAGAAATTGCTCCTTTCTCTTTCATTAGAGAAAAATGTTACTGAAAATGCAGGTTTAATCAGTAAATTATGCCTGAATTAGATACAGTACAGTCATGGCATAATTATAAGTAGACTTGCAGTGATGCTGTGCACTGTTATTTTCTTTGGGTTCCAGAATGTGTAAAAATAGGGAAAACACCACATTTGCTCGTCCTGATAGATTTATTGAAAATACTTTGTTTCTTGCCTGCTACTTGCCTTTGTCAGGAGTAAAATACATGTCAGTTGAATTAAACTAATGAAACAGTGTTTTTCTATTGTAACCAACAGAACAATACTTCAAGTCAGCTGGAATGACCCTAAATGAGAGGTTCACTGCATATCAAAAAGCTACTGAAGAACACTGCACCCGTCAAAAGAGCCCAGAAATACATAGGTATATGTTAACTGCATATGTAGATGCTTTGTGTTTCAGATAATGTCTGCTATTATTTCTTTTGAGAACCCAAAATAATTTTTCTAATCCTTATGGAGTAATGTGTCAATTTCTGTGTAAATACAAAATACCAGAAAACCCCACCAACACCCCTTTCCATAAAGAGAACTCAACTGAGCCAAGTCTGGCTTCATCTTTGGTTTTGTAGCAGATGTCTTTTCTACCTGTGTATCTCATTTGGGATATATTTACTTTTCTTACATGCAGTGCTCAGATATTGAGGGGCATATGTCTTGGAAGATGAAAAGAAGCTCTGTACATGCATCTTTTATTCTTCAGTGTGAAATGTTCCATCTCATACTACTTTAGGTTTTATGTGTGTTAATTTACAGCAGGTTTTTTGAAAACTCTTGAGAGGCTGAAAGGTAAGAAAGTGGGCATGCAGGTGTAGTTTGTTAACATGTGCTATAGTTTTATGATGCACTGTACTATATTTGTGTTGAATGTGAGGATATATTATCTCCGTACTCAAGTATCTAGCTTTACAAGTTTCCCTAACAGTCAAGTATTTTTGACTTTACAGCATAGTGTTGATAACTTCTGGGAGGAGGGGTGGCAACTGGCCACATACACTGATCTTTTGAAATAATTCGTTAAATGTTTTTTGCATCTTCAAAGCTGTACTTAAAATGTGAAAAATCAAACTGCCGGTTTGTGTGTTTAGCGTATTTTACACAAAGCAGAACCAAGGTTTTAATTTTTAGTCTGGTTTTTGTATTCTGATGGTGGGGCTTTATATGCAGAAAGTTTGGTCTACTGCAAAAACAGCTTGTTTCTCAGTTTTCTGTGGAAAAGAAATGTCTGAGGCCATTAACAGTCACATACACACATGGCAAGACACTGCTTTTATTTTACGTTTAGGCGGATTGACATCTCTCCAAGTACCCTGAGGAAGCATACCCGTTTAACAGGTGAAGAGAGAGTCTTTAAAGAAGAAAGTCAAAAAGTAGGTTTGAAGTAAATGTCCCATCTGTATTTCTAAACTTATTTCCCTTTAAATCTGATTTCAGCTCGGTGTTTGTGTATACCAATGCAAAAATAATTTGTATTTATTGTCTTTGTCTTGCAGTTAGAACATTTTTTTTATTTTTTATTTTTTTTCCTTTGAGTAGAACATGTTACCAAGAAGCCAGTTTACGTAGCATGATTTTACTGTATTGATAACGTGGCATGTAAGGTCAGGTCTTCTTCTACCTTTCTTCTTGGACATAACTTGGCCATTTTTGTGACACTAAGCTGCCAAAGAGCAAAGATAGAAAGGTCTGGGGGGAACTGCTGAGGTGGTCAGTGGGTAGTATGGTTGAATTATAAAGGCACTTGTACTCTCTTAAATCAATTCACCAGAAGAAATGAACTTTCCTGAACATTCTCCTAAACCATGTATTATGGTCTGTCTGCATGAAAAACGAGATACCTCGTTGGCTTGATGGGAATGCTTGTTTGAAACTGAAATTCTTAGCTGTTCTTTTTTTAGATCTAGCCATTGCATGTAAAAGGCGTTCACTTAAAGTCAATTTGTCTGCTGAAGAGTTTGTTGAAAAATAGGTAAATTCTATCTTTTCTGAAAATCGATGCACGACTTGCCTTTTTGTTCAGCTTTTCTTCTGGATGTTTTATTTCAAAATTTTGTTCCAAAATACATATTTGTTTACAGGGAGATAAAAAATTAAGATGCGATTCTGCTGATCTTCGGCATGACATTGACCGACGTAGAAAAGAGCGAAGTAAAGAACGAGGAGACTCAAAGGGTTCCAGGGAATCCAGTGGGTCAAGAAAGCAGGAGAAAACTCCAAAAGATTACAAGGATTACAAATCTTACAAAGATGACAGGTAAATATTTGAAGTCCCTTTATAGGTTTTTTAGCTTCTAATTAGCCTTTTATAATTGTAAGCTTAATTGCTTTCAATTTTCAATGTATAATGGAACATTTAAATTTAAACAATTAAAATTATTTGTTTTACAGCAAATATGTATTATCTGTCTTTTACACGGCTTATGGTGGATGAGGACAAAAACTTTGGAATAGCAAGCTAACACTGAAAAAAAAATGACAAATTAATCTGTCCTATTATCCAGGCTACATCAGGAGGTTGGACTTCAATGCAGTACATTTCTATAAACAGTTTGTGTAAGAACTTTGGTTCGTTATGCTTGATTCCGCACTTTTTCAACTCATAACACCCAGAGTATGAGAATCTTACTGATGCTTAGGTTTTAATATGGGTGAGAAGGGGAATTGTTATTTTTTATATAAAGCCAGTGGGCTCTTCTTAAGAAAAAAATGTTAGCCTATCTCAGTGGATACTGTGTAGCAGTGGTAAGAGTTACTTCAGGTATGACCTTCTTTTGAATAGAATATTAAAATCTTGTAAATTGGGTCAAATTAGAACCACTATGGGGTTACTAAAAGTCTTGCTGTAGGAATGTTTTCCCCTGCTTTGTACTGGATATACAATGAATTTTTACTTATGCTTTCTGTTTCCCATTTACTTTCTGACTTTGGTATCCACATTATCTTCCACTGGCTAATTCCCTACAGCCATCAATGTAGGGAAGCCCATACCATATCTTCTCAAGTGTGCAAACTGAACTGTGTAAAGTTTCTGTAAAACTGCCTTCACCTTCTGTTTTTCTGCCTAAGAAGACAGGCAGATCTTAAAAGTAACAATCTCCTCATGGCATCAAAACCTAGAAAAGCTGTATTTGCTATTTGCAGACTGCTGCTTTCCAACTCACTAGCAATAATACACATTTAGTGCATTTGAATGTATTAAGAGGAGGCTGGAAAGTGGGACTATACTGCAGCTTAATGCCTGAAATACATAACATATATGTAATTTTATAACCAGAAGGGGGATAGTTTTTCATAAGAGACCTGTTTTAGTATAGCATGTTACAGACTATCTAGTACTTTTAAAACAGCACACAGTGTATCTTTTTATTTTTCAGTAAACAAAAAAGAGATCAAGACCGTGCTCGGTCCTCCCCATCTTCTTCCCCATCTTCTTCCTCATCCAGCTCTCGAGAAGAAAAGGATTGCAAGAAAGAAAGGGATGAAGAGTTCAAAACCCACCACGAACAGAAAGAATACTCTGGTTTTGCAGGAGTTAACAGGCCAAGAGGCACCTTTGTAAGTGGCTCTCTTATTCTTACCCTGAATCATGAACACTTGGCTGACAGTAATCGTACAACAAATAAAGTGAGGAAGCGTTGCAGTGATTAATGTTAGGCTAGACTTATTTCATAGCAGTGATTCTTGAATTCCTTTATGTGATGTACCAAACCTGGAAAGTTGCTTGATTTATTTTTTTTTTTTTTTTTTTTCCCCCAGCACTGCCCAATAGCAGTTAATTGGTGTGCAAATACATTAGTATGCCACTAGAGACCCTACCTAAGGGTGGGAAAAATTATTTCTTGCTTCCTCCTTGCTCTTTAGTAATTATGTTGTTTCCTAACAGGATCTGAAAAATTACCTTTCTGTAAAGATTGTCTTGTGATTTGTTACCTCTTAACTCTCTGCAGCTTCTGCCACTTTCCGTGTCACTTTGGTTTTGCCCTCCTTTGTGATGCCTCCAACTTGTTAAGTAGAGAATGGCACATATTTAAAAATGTACATCAAGTTTGTAATAGCTGTATTGAGGAGAGGAGATGGTATACTTGTGGTTTTTTGGTTTCCCCCCCCCCCCCAGTGTTTCTTTGGTCTGGACTACCCACAGTGAGCATGAAAGCTCATTAATTTAGCTCTGGAATGTGTTTTAGCATTGTGATTTGGAAAGTAACACATTGACCACTATAGTCTTAAGAAAAATCTTAACGTTAAAACTTCTGTGTTAACATAGTTACTGATATTTAACTGAGAAATGTAGTAGTAATAGGGAAGACTAAGATTCAATAAAGGAGGCCTTGAAAAGGTAAGGAAGACTTAAACAAAACAAAACAAAAACCAAACCCCCCAAAAAATACCTCAACCTAAAGAAAAACAAACCCACACCAAAAAAACCCCAGCCAACCCCAAACCAAAACACATACAAAATAACATGCAAGAACAAAAAGCCCCCAACAAAACCAGAACAAATGCAAAACAAAGTTCGGTGTTTGGGTGGGGGGAAATCTGCCACATAGACTTACATAATGGGTAGGAGTAATTTCATACTTTCATAATAGTTCCTTCATGTAGCCTATAATTAACACTAAATAATGTTAAAAGGCATTGACAGGTATAAATGTACACTGAATTGTTTGTAGTAGTGTAAAAAGTTTTGAACTATACATGAGGGTTTCTGAAATGCGTGTGGGGTGTGCCGTGCTTGAGTTAGGGTTTGAATCTTCCATGTAAAAAGCTTTAGCTACTTAGAAGAAAAGTAAACATTCAAAATTTTTTAACATTAAAAATTCTGCATTTGCTCCCATCTTGTTTTTTTTTTGTTTTTGTTCTTTTTTTTTTTTTTTTAATATGATTATACTAAGTATCATCTGTTTGGCATAAATTTGTAAATTCTTGCATGGTGTAGGCATCAGATAGGACAGTATCAGCACAGTCTAGCTATATGAGCTAGTGGCACTGAGTTAAACAAAGTAGAACTTAAAACCCCCTGTCCTGTCAGAGAGACAGTTGAAGAAAGTTCGTAATAGGTGGAAGCCTTACTGCTTTGTAAAACCAGATTGTATGCATTGTGAAAAAGATGCTACTTTACATGAAATTTAAGTAGATGTGAATTGGAAATTTAATAGACTTCTAATTTAACTAGTGGTGACTGCCAGTCTTGACTATGCAGTAACTGATTAATGTTCCCTAATGGGGAATACATGGTCACACACAGGCTTATTGAACAAACGATGCCTGGACAGCAGAATCTGAGTAGGCCAACCTGCTGTCTTAGATGTTCTCTTTAGGGATGCAGGTTGGGTAGTATTGAAATATACAGACTAGCTAGTGTAGGAATGGTTCTGTAATTTAGGTTAATAGTGGCTGCGTTCCAGTAAATACTGCTTTGCTTTTGGAGTAAATAAAATGTTTTAGTTGTGAATCCTTCCCAAATCAGGAAGCTTTGATATACTTAGAAAGCATAGATTGCTGGATGGAGGAGACTTCAAGCTAAGCTTCATCTTAAATCAGCAAAGATTTTTCACTAACACTTGCTGATAGACTATAGTGTTTAATTCTAGGTTTCTTGTACATAAAACAGGAATAGTTTTAAAGTAGGAACACAGAAATAAGGATAAACAGAATCTTTTAATGACACTGTCATTAGTATCCAGCTCCTAATGAATTCTGTGTTTTCTGTATAAAAGGAGTTTTTCTATATAAAACTTACTTTTTTTTTTTCTTTTTTTTTTTGTGATGGTCTTTGCGGTAAGTTAGCCCATAAATATAACACCACAGTAGACTTCATATCCTGATTTCTTTCCCTGAAACATGACCTGGCAGGAAGGAGTGTGTCAACACAGTGTTGAAGCAAGCTGTAGATAGTTTTCTTGAAGGGAATCTAATCATAGGACCTAACACCAGGAAATGCTTATCTCTCGTTTTTTGAAAATCCTGCCAATTTTGTCTCTACATCTTTTTTTCCCCCCTAGTGTGATACTGCTGTTTGTGCCCTAATTTTGTAAATGTTCCAAAGCTATTGGAAATAAAGCATGTAGTATTTCCTCTCTTGTACAGGTGGGTTTTTCTTTTTGGTGATAGTCTGCCACTTTTCCAGCTGATTTTCTAAGCAGGGTTTTGGGTGTTTCGTTTCTTACACACTTTCCCTCTCCCTTTCCCCTACCCGTTTTTTGGTAGTTCTTAGGAGCCTTTTACAGATTGATTTTTAGCCTCTTTGATTTCAGAGTACTTTTAAAACTGTCCAGCATAAATTCAGCAATAGAAGTGTTGGAGCTTTACGAAACTAAGTCCTTTCAAGTTAGGGGTTTTTTTTGTTTGTTTTTTTTCTATGTTTATGGAACATACTTACTTTTAATAAATAAATTTCCAGTCATATTTTTTTAGAGTTACTTTGAAGCCCCAGTTCTGTGCGTTTAAGTGGGCTGTTCATGGAAATCGTGTTCCATAGGAACTGCAGGTTTTAGCAGTCTATCTTCCCAGCCTAACCTTTGTTCTCTCCTTGAATGGAGGATATAAACTCTTGTTTAATGTTCTTTACAAGCTAAAAATTTACATGCTAAGGGAACTGTATATATTACTTAGTGTATTCTGGGTTGAGTATTTTCTTTATTGCTGTAAGACTTCTCTGCATATCATTTTAAAGTCCTCTTAATTCATTATAAATTAGGACCTTGTTTTTCACTTCAAGCATTGCTGCTCTGTACAGTACATACTGTTGATCATAGTAATGAAATCATTCATTTGAAATACAATTTGCCTAACGTACATTTCTGAATATTGAAAATGTTTCAGTAACACGAAGTGGATATATTTATTTGAAAACTGCATTGTTTGTATGTATTCTAGAAACAGTTCTTCATAACCAATACGACTGACTCCATAAATTACATTTCTTTTCCCCCTGACAGTATTCTACCTTTTTCAATCTAGTTTTTCTGTTTGTTTTTGTCTGTGAACAGCTTCAGAAGCTTCTTCTGACCTTTTGTTGCAACACACTGGTTTACCAGCAGTCAAAGGAAATTTCATTTTGGTGGTTGTGGGTCAATTTATGTCAAGAACTCAAATGTGTTTCAATTAAGTTGAATAGAATCATTATTTCAAGGTGAATGCTTGAATAGATTAAGGTAACATGTCAAATTGAAAATGGTTTTACACTTGCAGATACTGTAATTAAGCACAGAAAGCATTTTCAGTAATAGAGAACATGAACTCTTCTTTGTGGTTTTATGTAAATGGATTAAATGACATCTTGGTTAATCAGTTTCGAATTAGGGGCAGAGGAAGAGCCAGAGGAGTCTTTGCTGGAACAAATACTGGTCCCAGCAACTCAAATACTACTTTTCAGAAGAGACCGAAGGAAGAGGAATGGGATCCTGAATATACCCCAAAAAGCAAGAAATACTTCTTGGTGGGTGTGGAGAACTCGATACCTTATGCATGCTTTTGCTTTTTCAAACTTTCTACAAGTGTAGAAGTAGCATGCATGTACGGAGAGGGACTTAAGTTACATAAATGTGAGGATAGCAGGATTGTTGGAGTGCCTGGTTCTGCTGCTTTTGTGTTTTTTTTGCAGCAGGCTGTGGCAGTAACTGGGGCCTGACACAGAATTGATGTCCAAAACCTTCATCAGTGATTGGGGAAGAAGGCAGACTCAGACTAAAATTACTAAACTTAATTTTGAATGGAAAATACTTGTATTGTGTTTTCCTGGATTTATGTCTATATGGCATTCAGGTTTTGTCTTACCTTTGTCTGGAAGTCTGCAATAGTGGAAGATCAGGAAAAGCTGACAGTATTTGTGGATGTATGTAGGATGACTCTGTTATTAGCAGTCCTTCTGTTAGCTGAGTAGTGTGATAGTCATAAAATCATGTTACTTTGCATTTTTCCCCCATCTGGATTATGAAAGAAGGACTGTTGATGTAAGTAAGTAAGTAAGTAACACTTACTACGTACTCAGTAAGTAGTGTAGTATGCTGAACACGTACCTTCTCTTCTAGTGATTTCCTTAACAGTACAAATTTCTAAGGATATTGTTTTACTGTGGAAAAATGTTAAGTAGGGAAGATTAGACTTTCTCCTAAAGCATTGTAGCTTGTCACATACATATTAACAGTTAATCCAAGAAATAATGCAGTCAAAGTTTGGATGTTTGTACAAAGAGTTCTCCTCCATCTCCCCACATTTATATAAACCTTTCTGATCTGTAAGCAGAAAGATATGATAATCTGTTAATTCAGAAATTCTGTAATAGCTAGAACAAGTAATTGTATCAAATTTTTTTCTTACACCTAAAAATGTCTTTTTAATAAAAAAAAAAAAGCCACCCATTAACTGTTCTTAACACATAATTGTTAATAAACTGCTTTATATAGGTGTGGTATGTGTTTAATAGTTCAGATTTCTTTCCAAATCACAAGTAAAAAGAGCAGATGTTGAAGCAAGTGTACCTCACTCTTCTAAATATAAACCTTTTTCATATGAAATAATTGTCAGTAGTGTTCATGCAGTGCATGGGTTGATTGTCAGAAGATTAACCAAACTATGTAAGCTTACATTTGGTAGCAAGATAGCAAAATTTAAGCTAATGAACAAAAGAAACTCAACTGCTGTTAATGTCAGATTTGAACAATTTAAACTTCATTTTCCCTGTGTTGTACAGGTGAAGCAGGGTTTCTGAAAACTGCCTTCAGTTACCCTCCTTTAAAAAGTATAGAGAATTCTATCTTTGCTTTGAAGTAAAAATAAGAAATCCTAGCACGTTCCTAGAGCTGCTTTCTTTAAAAATCACAAATATTTTTTTCTCAAAACTCAAAAAGTTACTCAAAGTAACTCAGAAAGTTACTTTATTCTGACTGAAGTGACAGATAACTGATTTGGTACTCACAAACATTTGAGTAGATCCACAGCTAATAAGGGCTATTAAAACAATTTGTTATGATCTGAACTGTTAAAAAGTTCTCTTAATTGTTTGGGGTTTTTGTTTTGTTTTGTTTTCTCTGTATAGTATAAATTTAATCTAGAGTACTAACATTTAAGGGGTACATTGAAGAGGTACATTTAAGAGGTGTTCTAACCTTGGTCTTTGTCTGTTATTATTGTAGCATGACGACAGAGACGATGGTGTGGATTACTGGGCCAAAAGAGGAAGAGGCCGTGGTACTTTCCAGCGTGGCAGAGGGCGTTTTAGCTTCAAGAAGTCAGGTAGCAGTCCGAAGTGGACACATGACAAATACCAAGGGGATGGAATTGTGGAAGATGAAGAAGAAACGATTGAGAATAATGAAGAAAAGGACAGACGCAAAGAGGAAAAGGTAAACTGTTTAGTGAATTGCAGATTAGACAGTTTATCTTGCAGTATCTGAGATGATTGTGTGGGTGTGAGGGGGGATCATGTTAAAAGGTTTTGGAGCTTGCATTAATTAACATTTTACAAGAAGACTCTTTTCTTTTTTTCAACAGGAATAACCCTGGAAGAAAGCTGTAGCTGAAAGAGCAGCTCTTGCACCACCAACCCAACATTTTTAATATGTTTTTTTTTTTTTTTGTTGTCAAATGAATGTAAGCATTTTACTTAAATTTTACTGTTGGAAAGTAGTTTAGAGGGATTGTTTTTGTTTTAAGCCTTTAGAAAAAAAATCTTGATATAGTAAACTATGTTAATGATCGTACAGGTAGAAAGTAAAATATTTGTAACAACTTTTAAGAAATTTTACTGTTTGTTATATGCAGTGTAATTCTGCTTTGTCCAAATATATGGTCAAGTACAACTCTAAAAGTTTTGATTCTCCCCTATGTCTGTGTTTTATTCTGAAGTAAACTTACAGCTCTGCACACCTGAAATCTTGGAGCAGCATTTTTTATAAACTGATTACTACTTCTGTGTTGCCTTTTTATAAGTACTGTATTTAAAGGTAGTTATCCAGTCATAGCTTAAGTACAGACAGTTGTGCAAAAAAAAAACACCACAAAAATCACTCAAAAGGTAAAACAAGATAAATTAAAACCTTAATCTTTAAAGATACTTCAGGTATACTAAACCATTCTGTAAAGTGTAAGCTCCATTACAGTGCCCTGGAAGTACCTTTCTTTGGTACTCCATTTTACAGCGTGTGTAAATTTGAAGTTACAGCTCAGTGGTAAAAGTTCAGTTAGCAAAAGGTGTGAGAAGTGACACTTTCTTCAATGCTAATGTTTAAATAGGTGTGCTTCTAGTATTTTTGTAGCCAGAGTATAGAAGCTAGCCTGCGGTTGTTTTGGTTGGTTGGCTTTTTAAACAAAAGCAACAAGCCCACAAACTTGGTTTGGTGGTAGGTACACTTCTAAGCTACAGAATATTAAGTATGCCAGTAACACATTTAAATTACCAGAACAAGGACAGTCTGATACAAGATTACTTAAGTTTTTCTTCCTCAGACTGCTGTAGATACAGTAAATCTTAATATTATATGGAGTTTAAAGTGTAGTTGTTCTTAGTCTGCCCCTTGGAATGGCATACTGCCCTTAAAAAAGAAAAATGAAAAAAGGGAGGGGAGGGGGAGAGGAAAACCTTTGGTAGAGGTGTTTTTGTAGAATACATTTATATATGTATGCCCTGTTACTGGCTTTACTGTTAGGGACTAGTAAACCAGCTGCCCTATCCAAATTAAATAGTAGAAGGCAGAAAAATGTAGTACTATCACTTATCCTAACAGTAGTTGAGGAAACTATATTTCAGATCATACTAGCTTGCCAGCATCTGTGTAGAAAGGGAAATAGTTACTAAAGGGTCATTCCTGCCTCATGTTTTAGGAGGTTTAGGCAAACTGTTCTGTTGTTGCAGAACTTGCTTTTACATGTACAGTGCATCTTTTAATAGCTGTTTGTAGAGTAAAACTGATTATTCCTTGGACTTCTTAGCAAAGCTCACACAGACTTTGTGTATGTTAAATCAGAATAAGCAAAGAAAAGGAGCAAAACAAACTGGGCAGCAGTGTCAAAATCTGTCCTAATGAAGTGAAATTTAACATCAGTCTGAAACTAAGAGGACCAAGATACACATGAAGTGTCATAACCTTAGGACAGATAATTTTTATCATCTAGGTCAAATTGAAAGTGGATTGCTGTGATCTGTGTGTCATAAGGCCAGACAGTTCCAGCATGATGAGACAGATTCAAGTTTTCTGCTTCAGTTGAATGTCCAAGGAAATCTGGCAGGGATTGCTTTGATAATGGCATTTAGTCCTACAGACCGGTCTATAGCTTAGATCATAAAAATCCTTTTTTTGTTATCCTGAATTTCAGTGCAGTTCATTAAAAATGTCATTTGTTGATTACAGAACACATGGTGACAGTCATAAATACGTTTTAAAAGTGCTTGAGTTAAGATAATCTAAGCAAAGGTGCAAGTTGCAGTCTGTCAGACATCTACAAGAAACAAAGTGGGAGTTGAGATTTTATTTCACAATCCAAAGCCAATGCTTCAGCACTTACTACTTACACATGAATAATGAATTTTCACTGTTGCGATAAGAAAAAACATGTTTTGGTGCCCCTGAGGTAGTGTGACTGTCGTGAATGGAAGTTCAGTGCATTTTGCATCTCTTGTAAGGTGGTAAAGACACTCACTGATGGATCTGCAGGAAAAAAAGTAATCCAAGCATTCTACTTACATAAAATGTTCAGCTACATTTTGAGTTCAGTAATTCATTCTGACTCATTGTTCTCCAGCAGTGAAGCAGCTTCTGAATCCGCTTCATCTCTGCATGGTGTGCTTAAGAAGTTTGAAGCCGTCCCTGCAGTTCAGGGAAAACCAGACATTCATTTCACTAGGCAAAAAAACTCCCCACACAACCCTAAACACAAAAAAAAAAGACAACCTCCCCAGAATACAATAGCTACACTGTTAGTCTAGACTGTGCACTCAGTTTCTCTGTCTGGAATTAAATCTCACATCCTATTACTTCCCAGGAACTATCAGTAGCATTACTGTGGGTAGCTATGTATGATTAAAGCTTTCCTGCATTAGTTTTGCTGTGCTGGTGCTTCAAAAGCAGAGCAGTTACGAAGCTTTGATTTGCCTCCAGAGGTAAAAGGCTGCAGAGTTAAGTCCGAAGTCCCTTGTCGATTCTCCTTTCTTAAAGCTTGCCTTTAACAGTAAACCTTTTTGTTAAGGAGATCCCGTGCAACCCGTCTGTGGTGCTCAAGAGTCCTACTCGCTGACTTGAAGTGCTTCTGTATGAGTTCCCTGCTGGCTTCCCCCAGTTTCAGAGCAGCTTGTTACCGAGAACGGTGCAGTCAAACTGAACTGCCTTGGTTCTGGGTTGCTTTTGAGACTTTGCCTCTTCCCAGCTTTGTGGTGGAACTGTGTCCAGTTCGCATCCAGTTGTGCTGATGTTTCCCTTCCTTAGTGAGCAGAAGGTGTTGGAGGAGTGGGCAGAAAGAACATTTTTTTTTTTAAGGTGGCAAGTAGTGTAGTACAATTTTTCAAAATACCCATTAAAAAAGTCCTGCCTTTTCTCTCTTCAAGTTTAAACCTTACTGGTCCCCTAGAATAGCTTTATGCTGTTAATACAGCTTGTGTTACCAGTACTATTCTTTTTTGTTTGGTCTTTGAAAATCAATCCACATGGCAAGCTGTGGATAGTAGTAACTACAACCACAGGCAGTTGCATTGCAACCAAGTGTTGCATTTCTAAGGTTGTGTGTGGTAACTTGCTGAGACACACCTGTAAATGTGAATAAAGAAAAAGTCTTAGCAGTTTATTTCTTGAAAGCTTTGGTCAAATTAGTGCTACTAGCAACAGTATGATTAGGTCTTCAAAAGAATTTGTAGTTATGAGCAGGTAACACTTAACTGCATAGTTGGAGCAGAAAGATCCCTACATTTCTTCTCTGAGTAGAAGCATTGTCTTACTGTGTTACACTGTTGGCTTTCTTGAGGTTTTCAAAGTTTCTTAACCAAAACAGCAGAAGTCTTGATGAGACAAAAGAGCAAGTACAGTACCCAAAGCTTGATTTCTTACTTCGACACGATCTCAGTTTGGTCAGATGCTGTCACATAGTAGGTGCTTTGAAGATACTTTGTTCATTGAAACTCTTCTGCTGCCTTGTTAAATTTAGTTCTCTGAATGAACAGTTAAAAGTCTGAGATAGAGGGACCTAAACCACCATATTTCAGCTTAACTCCTTAAGATGCACTCGGTTACATCACGTTGCCACAGCGTTTGTTCTATAGGTGTGCCGCACATGCCGAGTTGCCTTTTCTCTCGAGTAGGATACTCGGCACCAGGGGGGCACACGGAGGTGTCTCGGTGCAGTAGCGCACGCTGACTACGCTCGCCGCAGCCCACCGAGCAGGCC
>NW_009917546.1:0-10082 GCF_000696875.1 Nestor notabilis | reverse complement strand
GCAGTGCTGTGTTTGTGACTTTCAGTCTGGGAACAACGCCGATAACACCAATGCTTTTAGTTGTTGCTCGGTAATGTTTACTCTGACCAAGGACTTTCTCAGTCTCATGCTCTGCCAGGGAGGAGGGGAAGCCGGGAGGAAGCAGAGACAGGACACCTGACCCAAACTGGCCAAAGGGCTATTCCATACCACAGCACGTCATGGCCAGTATATAAACTGGGGAGAGTTACCTGAAAGGCCCAGATCGCTGCTCGGGTCAGGCTGGGTATCGGTCGGCGGGTGGTGAATGGTTGTGTCCTCTCCCCTTGTTATTCCTCTTACCATTATTATTGGTAGCAGTAGTGGTTTGTATTATACCTTAGTTACTGGAGTGCTGTAATCTCAACCCATGGGAGTTACATTCCTCTGATTCTCCTCCCCATCCCTCCGGGAGTGGGGGGAGGAAGAGTAGAGGGGAGTGAGCGAGCAGCTGCGTGGTTCTGGGTTGCCAGCTGGGCTTGAACCATGACATTGGCCTAAAGCACTGAATTTAGGTAGGAGAAAATTTAATGGAGTCATGAATTTTGAGGTGCTTTGGCATTTATTATAAGGTACACACCTTAGAATAAATCTTCTATACCTGTTCCTGTTCTCTGACTGCATGCAAACTGCTGCTTATAGGTTGTGCAAGTTTGGAGTTGTGTGTCTAAATGTATATTCAGGTCTGGCTACACCTGGTGTGATGGTAGTCCTTATGACTGCTGCATGAACCTTTTTATTAGACTGATCAGTCAAAGATATGGCAGAAGAATGAACAAGAATTCAGTGATTTGGCTGGGCAGGACTTTAAGAAGTTAATGCCAGCAAAAAAAAAAGTCTTACTGTCATCTAATATTAAACTGATCAAATACGCTTAAAGAAATTCTAACGTGTTCCAAGATGTTCATAATTCAGTAATTCTCCTGAGCACCCAGAGGGAGGCAATAGATGCTCTGTAGTAACAATTTTCCAGTCTTCTGGGAGGGGGAAAAAAAAACCCTAGTTGGTCATTTAGCACAGCATGTTTTTTATGGCCTGAAATCATCAAGTGCTCAAGTTGTGTATTGCCTGTGTAAGGATTTCTGAAATGTGTTGTTTCTTTCTGTACTAGAACACAGTCAGGGATGTGATCAAATCCTGGATATGTGAATGTAATGATACCATCTTGGAAGAATTTTAGAAGAAGTCAAAGATAATGAGCTGAGTGTGAAATAGCACTGATAGAGAACAGTTTAGAGGAACTTTGCAGTTACTGTTCTGGTGTCTTTCCTCCCTGCTGCCCATTGAAGTCTAGTACTTTATGTTAATAGTATATTTATATACATGCAGAAGTATGAACACATCCATTAGGAAACATTTCAGTTGTGCTGTTCCTGGAAAACAGTGTGTGAAGTTGTCTGAAAAACTAATGCAGAAGCTCACTACCTGGTTTGAAGGAAAAGGGGCGTGTGTAGGTGCTGTTTGCCTCGTTATGTGCTTTCTCCCTGAAACAACCTTGGAGGCTATAAAGTTATTCCAGTCATCTTTAATGCACAGCTTTTCTCTCTCCAGTACAAACCTGGCTTTCTAGGACTGTAAACATGTTTATAGGACTTTGTAGGGCTTGCTTCTTCGTAGTGATAAGCCTCTAAAGGTATTGCCTGCTGTAGGCTGAAGCCTAGGGATCCTGTGCTAACAGGGACGTAATGGGAATTTCCATGCTGTGTAGGTACCACAGAGGCTTTCACTCACTATTTGTCTCAACACTCACGTGCAACATTCCTGAGGCTGGGAATAGTCTGTTTCTGTCTGGTGTGAAGTGAGGCTTGAGAGGTGGAGCAGATGTGTGGCAGAACTGGGATGGGCTCATGTCTCATTCATGCATGTTCAGTGCCTTTTTAATTCTTTGGATGCTTGATCCTTTTGTGCTGCTTAGCCACTATTTGTTCTTCCTGGTCTTGAAAATAGCTTCAAAGATAATGTCTGTGCTCAGAGAGGTGGAGAGGGAGGATGCTCATACCTTGTAGTGATATTTTTTTTTGTAACATAATTAACATTATCATATGTAAATGTTTTTTGTCTTTGAAACTTGGTGGCAGATATTGTAGAGAGCAAATGTAAAGCTGATACGAGCCAAGACTATGAAAAGGGTTGTGGTGGTGTTCTTTATCTTGTTTCTTCTGACCTGTTTGCTTTTCAGTGTTTGCTCTAAAGACTTTATGGACCTTCAGGGACCATTTACAGTCACTATGTAAGGTCTAAGTGTAATGTTTAATTCTTCAGAGCAATGCAAAACCATGTGTGACCCTGATACAAAAGCAAAATAGCTCTGAGAAGTCTGGCACTTGAACTAATCACTCACTGGGCCATGGGAGAGCTTACTGGGACCTTGAGCACACACTATATCAGCTGGGGAGGTCAAAGTGGGGTATCCATTTTTTATTTAGCACCTTTCTTTTTCCTGAAGCACAAACACGTGGTGTTGATTTACTGTACAACTCATGGCCAGACTGTTTCAGAAACCTCAGTTTAAGGACTCAACAACTCTATGCAGAAGGAACAGGGCACTTCGTTGTGAACCTCTAAGTTTGGGTCTGAGAAGAATCAGTGGAATTACAGGTGCTATTTCCACATGTCATTTGTGTCCCCAGAAATTTGACATGGCTTTTTCCTGTTGATGTTTTGTAATCTGGCTGCCAAATTTTGGAACTGAACCTTTTCATGTGAGGTGTAGTGCAGGCACATAGTGCAAAAGTAAAAAGGTTACAACATAAATGGTATCAACGCAGTGGGTTTCTTCTTTGTTTTGCTTTCAAGTGTATGAAATAACTATTTTTTCCTGCTGTATGCCATGGATTCTACTCCAAAGATGATGAGCAGCATAATGATGTTCAGTCTAAAATGTTGGGTAACTTTTACTCTAGTTTTGTGCAATATCCTCAGTATTTAACATTCCAGCTTTACTGGTGTCTGCATTTGCATATAGCTATGTATGAATGACACTTCAAAAAGTTAATGTTTGCTAACTAATTCACAATTTATGCACTTTGGACTTGAAGCCAAGGCAGAAATCAATGCAGCTCAAATACCATGGTGCTGTGCAGTTCAGCAAATGCTGACTTTTTTTTGTGGCAAGCATCTCTGTCTACTCAAAGTGATGGTTGCTTTTCAAGATATCTAGGCTTCTTAAACCAATGTTTCCAGCCTTAAAGTAAGTAGAGGTCACTCTTGGACTCTGTCCAGTTTGTGCCTTCTCAGTGTGGAAATGCAGATCAGGTAACAGCATGACAGAGAAGGACTTGGATACGTAGAAGGATGTCTTCTCTCATATGGTGCATTAGCTTCATTTTCACCTGTGCCATGTATTACATGGCATTTCCTGTTACAAGGCAAGAGCTGTTTACTCTGCTCCTCACTGTCTATAGGGAAAGTATTCTTTTTTTGTGGTGATTTTCTGCTTTTCTTCAGAAACATTTTGAGGAACAGGAATTGAAATGCCAGACCCCAGTAGTTACTCATCTAATTTGCTACATCATCTTTGAAAACAGTCAACAAGAATGTTTCAGAGGCTCAAAGCAAGAAAGTCAGTGATGGAATGAAGTGTCTGATGGTTTACGTTTCATCCTAATGCCTCTTACACAGGTTAAAACCAGAAATGTGTTACAAAGGATGAAACTTCATCCAGCTGGTTGTAGCTTTGAAAATCTTAATTGTGTAAATATCAAATCTGTACTTTCATTTGCCTGGAGCCAGATGGTGTCAGCAGCACTGAGCTTGGGGCTGTTGTGTAATTTACAGTTTCATAATTGATTGCGCTCTTTGAGTAGAGGTGTTTTATTTCCCTTCTCTTGCTCAGCTTCATGTGCGCCTGTCAGTGCATGCTGTTAACATGGATTTTTCTTTGTAAATGAAGTTCTATGTGAAGAATGTAACTGCATTTGTCTTGTTGCCTGGTTTTGAAGATGCTTTACCTTCCAGATTCCTCTTTCAGAAAGCTACTAGATCTAAATTCAGGGTGTATTTCAATATTGCATCACATATACACTATAATACTTTACCTGTTCTGGCTGCTTCTAAACATAAACCAACTTTGCAGAGTCATATAATTACTATGTCTTTTCACAATTTTCTAAAGTAATAGCACAGGTTTTGTGTAAATACATGTGTACTTATTAAGTTTCTTCCAACACTTCCTAACAATGCATGGACCATGTGTTCAGCTTTGAGTGAAGACTGAGGCAGTGTTTCTCGTTACAGTCTCTGAAAACTTAAAGTATTGTTTACTTTATGGTAAGAATAAAACATTTGGAGAGGTGGGGAAAATGGGCTTTAAAATAACTGGTCTACATGTAGAGTTGTTCTGCCCAAAACTTACCTTCCTGTAATAATGAATTACCTAAGCCTAAGATCTCCAGGTGTCCTTGGAAATGCACATGGGCAGATCTTGTTCTGTGGTATTGTGGTTTCTAAGTGTTTTGCATCTTACAGCATTATCTCCTCATAAAATAGTTCAGGTTGGAAGCAACCTCTAGAAGTCACCTGGTTTTACCCTGTAAAGGATAATATCTTCTGACTGGGTCACTTTTAAGTTCGATCAAGCTTCTCAAGATGGTCTCAGGCTTTGTGGATGACCAAGTGTACAACACTTCTCTGAGTGGCTAAAAGCAACATGGGACTTTTTATGTTCTGTGAAGTCTTTCAAAGGATCTCTTGATGACCTTCCTTCTTCCTGTGTTGAAATGCTTTTTTGAGAGAATCTTAACTGTAAGATGTCTTTGTGTTTTTTTTCTCATTAAATTGTCCATTTAATAGAAGCTTATTCCTGTGTGCAGTATCGTGATGTGTCAGCATATAGTAATAAATTATTGGAAGATACACCTCAGTCTTGTCTTAGCATGACCTTCATGGAAGCCTTATCAGCTCTGTTCATGCTACTTCAGCTTGGCCAATCAAGGTTATTGACATACTCTGATCATTATAGGCATTTTCTCTCTTCACAGAGCACAGGCTTGTTTCTGACATGTAGTTAGAACATATTCCAAGTTCCTTGGATGGCTTGTCAAAAGAGAGGATAGAAGTCTTCATTACCTTTAGCCTCTTCAGGGTGATACTGTACAGTGTTCCCTCTGGGTATAAAATGTACTCCAGTTGGATTCTTGCATGAAGTCTTTTGCAAAAGAACTCTTATTCCTTTTTAACAATTATCTCTTTCCATCACTTAGTTTGTAGTTGAGTTGAACTCTGCATACAAATAAATAACTGTAAGGACAGATTGTTTCACATACAAGAAATGGACTCCTTAGAATTCTGCCCTTATGGTCATCCTGCTTTCTCTTTGTAGCAATCAGTTTAGGAGAGACCTTAGTGGCTAGTTTTTCATTTAAAGGGAATTTGTGCAACCAGCTATTTCTTTATGGTTCAGAAATCAAATGTAATGTAGATAATTCTAAGCTTTACTGTTCATTCAGAAGGGAGTCTTGTGTGTCGCCAGTCTGGCCCTTGCTATCGAGGTATTCCCAGCTATCCAGAGCCTGAAGCTGCTCAGCGCCCTGCGTGCCTACAGCCACTGCAATCTTCAGGAATGGTGCCTGGGACCAGTGCTGGGACTCTTGAACTCCACGAGTTCCTGTTCTTTTCATAGTGTTTCCTCGTGAAAGCTGTGGCATCCGTTTTGATCCCCGATTTGCATTGCTCTACAGAGGGTTTCTTCATGTGTAATTCATGTGCTCTAGTTGTGTGCATGGCTCTCCCCCCTCACACCTCCTATTTCTGCTTAAATTTTGGGAGATTTCCTATCCCATAAAACATCTTCCTTCATCACAATGCCTCCCCTAAGGTACCTAGCAAAATCCTGTGTGCCTTGTAGCATCTCCAACAGTGTTAACTGTATATGAAAACAGAGAATAATGCAGTTGTTACTGAATAAAGATCCTTAACAAAAAGGGGGGGTAAAAGGGGAAGTGTCATACTCATAGCATGATACAGACAATATTTCCTGAGACAGGAGATACAAACCTCAAAGAATTTGAAATAAAACATTGATTTTATTATTTTTGTGGAAGGGGGATCGGGGAGGCTGAAGTGGTGGAATAGTTGTGCTTTTTATCCTGCCTGCAGATGAAACTGATTAAACCCTAAAAACTCGCCTCAGTCCACCCGGTTTATTAATTGAAGAATTTCCTCTTCCCCAGAATGGGAAGTGCATATTAAAACCGAGCTTTGCCCCTGAGTAGCAATGATACTTGAGAACGGTGCATTTTCTACAATCCTATTTTCTCTTCTGCACTAGAGGAAATCCTAACATGGTAAAAAGCATATTTAAGAAAAAAAAAAGTTATGTTTAAGGAAGTCCTCTTTCATTTCCTTGTAAAGCATGAAATCAAATTATAGCCCATGGCTCACAATTATTTTATTTTTACATTTCAATTCCATTTTCTGCTTCCTTTTTGGTGCCTATGAACAGGAGTTCTACTGTTTGTGCAAAGTCAGCTAAAAAGATTACCTGAAGGAGGATGGGGCACAGTAGCTTAAAGAAGCCACGAGTCAAATCAGTACCTGTGTTCTGTGCTTGTGTAGTGTAAGCCTCCCCTTACCTACCCAGGAATGTGACTCCCTCTTCTTCCTTTCACTAACCCAGTTTTACAGTTTGAAGTCCAGCTGGCTTTATATTAATGGATTCTGGTTACCCTAATGCTAACCTAAAATTGTTTGCCAAAATAGTAGTACTTCTAAATGCTGTAATATTCTTGACCTATGTTTACATAGCAGTCTGTTGGACTAGATGATCTCCAAAGGTTCCTTCCAACCCTAATGATTCTGTAAGAAACCTGGGGGGGGGCTTTGGACAAGGGCCTGTAGGGGACAGGATGAGGGGAATGGCTTTAACCTGCCGGAGGGGAGATTGAGATGAGCTCTGAGGCAGAAGCTCTTCCCTGGGAGGGTGCTGAGGCGCTGGCACAGGGTGCCCAGAGAAGCTGTGGCTGCCCCATCCCTGGCAGCGTTCAAGGCCAGGTTGGACACAGGGGCTTGGAGCAAGCTGCTCTAGTGGAAGGTGTCCCTGCCCGTGGCAGGGGTTGGAGCTGGAGGAGCTTTAAGGTCACGTCAACCCAAACTAGGCTGATTCTGTGCATTTCTTGAAGAGGAAACAGTTGCTGGCTATTCATTGCAAATGCCTTGTGGTTCTACTCTTCAGTAGGGATGAGATTATTAGTGCTTGGGCTTTATAACCAAACGGCTCTGAAAGTGGGTACAGTGCACATAAAATATTAGTAAGCTTTTGGAACTTTAAGTCACTGTAAATGTTGGCTTTGCTGTACAGCTCCAGCTGCACATAGCTCAGCCTTGGAGCTGGAGGTGTATATATATGTATAACTTACAAGCATGCAACAGGTTGCACAAGCAGGAGGTGTTTTGAATACATGTACATGCAGAACTACAACAACTTCTGTGATGGAGGTGGGAGGAGAGTTGTTACTTTAGACATAATCTTCTGTTACACAATAAACATGTGACAATGGCCAAAGAGGAGGAAGACCAAGAAGGGGATGTTGATAAAGTGTTGTCCCAGCTGAAAGCCATCACTGTATACAACCTCTGGGTCAACATAGGACTTTATGGTAGTTTAGCTTAAATTTTGGTTTAGTCTGTTTAAGCTTTCTCAACATTGAAGTCTGTGCAGCCACAGAACTGTCAGCCTGTCCCACGCAGCCCCACGGCCTCTGCAAAGGGTACAGGAAATGTGAGCGCGGTCCTGCGCAACAATGACACTGGGAGCCACAAAGAAAACAACATGAATCTGAAGGTCACACCTAAGAGCATCCTGAAGAAGGTCCGTTTCAGAGATGCTGTTGAGGAGGAGACAGACGCACCAGCCTCTTCTGGCTTTGGCAGTCAAGCTGCAGCAGCACAAGCACAGCACCAGGCACCTGCCCAAGTCAGTGTCAAAGTGAGTGATGCAGACGTGCAGGTCACATCCAGCATCAGTGCAAACTACCTGTTCTGGGATGTGACTGAGGAGGAGGCAGAGGAATCGGGTTCTCCTGGTGATGGCGAGCCAGAGGCACAGAGCCAGGCACTTGCCACGCTCAGCCCAGACGCGTGTGAGCCACAGGAAGAGGCCCTGCTCATCACAAGGGAGCCTCTGGTCCAGCCTGTGGCTGTGGATGAGGAAACCAGCCAGCAGCTGGTAGAACATCAGGACATGACCGAAATCCTGGATGTGACAATGGCCAAAGAGGAGGAAGACCAAGAAGGGGACATTGAAGAAGTGTTGCCCCAGGTGAAAGCCATCACCGTACACAACATCTGGGTCAACCGCTTGGTCCCAGAGCTTTTCCAGGACCTCCAGGCAGATATCCAGGAGGGGTCTGGCTGCCCCAGCAGCAAGGGCAAGGATGTGACAGGAGAGGCAGCTGGAGACCTCCAAAGGCAATTATGCCTTTACAGTATTACACCTGGCAATTATGGTGCTTTACAGTTTTTAAATATGCAGCCTGTGGGTTGGTTTCTCACATGGTGGTGCCCTGCGAACACTGGTATAACAGATGGGTTTTACTAATCATATGCCTTTGTGTAAGGATGTGAGGTAGTAGCACTTAAACTTTGCAGAGTTTGTCTACTTCAGCTTCACTGGGCAAAATCAAGTGTGCCTCACTTGTATGAGCTGTGTGGAAATCCAAACTGGTGTGATGCAATATAACATGCTTCCAAGGAGTGAATCTGATGCAGGGGCTGAAGGTCTGCAGCCTTGGTGCCCGGAACTCTGGTTTTACTAAAGGTTTGAAGATTTAATATGCTAAGTAACACAAATGCAGCGAATGCAGTGAATTTTTCCTGAAGATTAGAAGTTCATCAATGCCCACTTTTTCAATGCATACTGTTCTGGGCCATCTGTTGTTTCCAGTGCTTGGACAGCAGCTGGGAGCTTCTTCAGGAGCAGGAGAGCTATGGATGATGTGGTGCCCATGGTATTGTTCTGCTCTGCTCTTTGAGAAATGGAGCTGATGGCCAGTTCAGGGAAACTGAGTTGCTGCCTTCTGTGCTTTTAGGACTTGTTGTAATCTATGATGTCTCTGCTACAACTAGTCCCATGGGAAAAGAATAATAAATTACTTCCCTGAAGGCTGTGCATAATCGGATACTCCCCAAAATCCAGAAAGCAAGAGTGGGTTGGATGTGACTGTTGAAAGCAGGGACTAGACTTTTTTTCTCTTCCCTGTGAAGGTACTTCTGTGCTGCTGCCTGAGGTTTAGCTGGTGCTTCTTGCAGTCTCTTCTCTGTGCTGCTGCTGTTGTGTTTCCCTGTACCTGGCTGGTATCCAGATACTCTCTGTTCAGGTGTTATCTGTTTGTTCTTCTTCACTGGGCTATCTACTTTACTTTGTGTTTTCACTGTGGTTTAGCTGCTTATCTTGCAATAGAATTCCCATCTCCCCACCCCTTTCTGTTTTCTGATGACAACTGGTTTGTTTAATTTGCCTTTTACAGGGCTGTATCTCAGTTGTGTGTCATCACATGAAGATTATTCTGATAGTTGATCTTTTCATTACTTTTTTCCAAGTAAAGTGAGAAATTGCACCTCAGGAGCACTTTTTATCTTTCTGAATGATTTTGAACATTTCTTTTGTAGATGAAACAGCAAGGAAAAGGTGACACCTATGAGTGTTTTCTGTAGGTATTCAAACAATTTTCCCTTAGTTTATTATTGATTCTGTATGACCTGCTTCAATGCAGGTAACATTTTTGATTGCTGTGTGTCCTTATGTGCAGACCTGTCCTTTGCACATGTCTGCTCCATTCAGAGCTATTTCAAGTCATTTGCCCACTTCTCGAGGGCTTGAGGAATGTTCATCCCTTAAGTATTACACTTCTTAACTGTGTTAGGCCCATATCCTGTCTCTTTTTTTATCATAGAATCCCAGACTAGTTTGGGTTGAAGGGACCTTAAAGCTCATCCAGCTCCAACCCCTGCCATGGGCAGGGACACCTTCCACTAGAGCAGGTTGCTCCACGCCCCTGTGTCCAACGTGGCCTTGAACACTGCCAGGGATGGGGCAGCCACTGCTTCTCTGGGGACCATGTTCCAAC
>NW_009917545.1:4449-6803 GCF_000696875.1 Nestor notabilis | reverse complement strand
GATCTGGGCATCTTGGTGCCCTTCTGCCCTCGTCCCCCCCGCCCAGGGAAGAGGCAGCAGTGCCGGGCTGGTTTGCGTTCTGCACATCCCATAACTGCGGTGTTCTTCTTTTCCTTTTTTAGTGTATTCTGCCTCCAACCTGCTGGTGCTATTAAATGACTGGATTCTCCGAAAGGAGCTGCAGCAGAGCTTGCCCGTGGTAAGGCTGCAGTGTGTCGGAGGAGGATTTGGGCCACATGCTTTCTTCCTTGCAGCACAGTTCAGGGAGTGTCTGTAGAAATTAATAGGTTTTGCTGTGGTCTCTCTGCTGTCAGGTATGTAGAGGCCGGAGGCAACATCTGAAGGCAGGTAAACAGCAGATGTTCCCAAGCTCTTGGCTTGGAGGAGTGGCCAGAACACTCCCTGGACCACAAAAATCAGCCTCTGATTTGCACTAAGAGCTCTGCTGGTTTTGTTTGAGAAGCTCAGAACTTGAGCTGGGCAAAGGTGTTGCCAAATAACTGTTGCTGTGCCAGAGCAGTGGCTCTGGAGCACTGAAGCTCTGATTCCGTCCCTTAGACTTTTCTTTGGCATATGCTATTGAGCAAACCAAATGTAAGCGCCTTGCTTCTGTGTCTGTCTTGCGAGAGCCCCAGGCTGGCTCCCAGCACTTGTTAGACCCTTTGGGGAATGAGGAGGAGGGCATTTTTTTCCAGACAGGCCTCTTGTGTTGCAAGCCTGCCTGCTGTGTGGGTTTGGGTGTAGGCAGCTCTCTGGCTGGACCAACAGGCGTGTAACAAATAGTAATGTGGAAGATTTGCTTCCCTGGTTGTGAAAGGCTGATGTGAATTTCAGCTGTATTGTCTTTATTGGTGCTTTTCAATGAGTTAGTCCTGTGGTTGACGGCACCAGCAAGTTCCTGTGTGGGAAGCAGGGACCTAGAGTGGAAAAGCATCCGCTGTCTTGGGGTTCATGCCTGGAACCTGGACTGATGCTGTATTCAGCAGGCATTCACTCTGGCTTGAATCTGGGTCTCCTTCCCTCTACTCTGAGCATACACCCTCATCAGCTCTAACAAGGGAGGAGGTTCATTGTGTAATCCAGCTCTGGGACAAGGAGAAGGAAAGAGTTCTGCTGTGGAGTTTGGACACAGTGCCACAACACAGGAGACAGTCCTGCTGTCCAATCCAAGATACAGCCGTGATGGCTTCCCTGTTTCTGGGTGCTGTGTGTGGTACTGTGATGTCTCAGTCTGCTCTGGGAGAAGTGGGCTTGTGCATAGACTCCTGCTGCAGTGGAGAAACCACTTTTTGATTCTGGGGCTGTGTCTTCCAAGCCCATCCTGTGCTTATTTCTGAGGGTCCCACCACACTGGGCTGTACTTCTGCCCTGTTTAACTCCCAAGCAGAACCTGCATCCTGTCCCCTTCCTCCCCTCTGTGTTTTGCAGTCGCTGCCCCAGCAGAAGCTGCTGACCTGGCTGAGTGTGCTAGAATGCGTGGAGGTCTTTGCAGAGATGGGGACAGCCAGGGTGTGGGGGGAGATGGGCCGGTGGACCATCATTGTCCTCATCCAGCTGGCTAAGTAAGTGCTGCGGGCGGAGGGGAAGGGGCAGCGTGTGCTCGGAAAGGGGATCTGGAGGGGACTCAGCAGTACCCCTGGAAAAAGCCCAAGCAGGACTGAGCTGCCAGTCCCTGAGGCTGGGGGAATTTGGAGCCCCACAGTTTAGTGGGTACTGTGCCACAGAAGGGGACATTTCCCCCTCTCACCTTGCCAGTTGTCCTGAGCAGACCTGAATGTTTCCCTCTTCCGTGGAAGCCACCTTTCCAGCGCACCAGGAACCCACCTCCGTAGCCTGGTATTGAAGGCTTCCACGTGTCTGCTCACAGAGCCATCCTTCGCCTCCTGCTCCTGCTGTGGTACAAAGCTGGCATCCAGATGTCTCCTCCCATCGTGCCGCTGAACAGGGAGCACCAGCCTCTCCACCCCCAAGGTGAGCCCTTGGAGCTCCATCATTGGCTTGGTGCCTCGCTGGGCCACATGTCTTGTCCTGCTGGGAATTGCTCATCGAAGCAGCAGTTTGGGTGGCACAGGGAGCTGTAAGACTTCAGTACACGAGGCTGAGCTGTGTTGAACTTTCCACCCTCTGCAGATCACGAATTAGCATAGTGACAGGGTTGGCCTACAGTCAGGAAGGAGGGGATTGAGGAGCCTGGAACTGTGAGTCACTGAGTCAAGCTGTGTGTCCCCTGGTCTGGCAGTGAGGAAAGAGATCCTATCCCTGGGTGATGCCAGGCAGATTTAGCTTTTCATCCTATGTATAATGTTAGCCCCTTCAGCCTGGTCTGGTTTGCACTAGATCAAACTTTTAGCCTG
>NW_009917545.1:2674-4418 GCF_000696875.1 Nestor notabilis | reverse complement strand
AAGATGCTGCCAGCTCTGGGGTCAGGCATGTTCCTTTGAAGCCTCACCCCTGTGGCTGTTTTCTGCTACAGACATGGAAGACAACTCCTCAGGGAAGGATCAGACCTATGTTGGCAAGCGTTCCAGCCGTGTTGTGCGCTCTCTCCAGAGCAGTAAGTAGCTGAGCCTGTTTTCTGTCCTTGCCTGAGCTGTTTCTGCTCTGCACCCTTTATGTGTGACCTGCATGTGGGCAGCAAAGAGCAGAACCTTCTTTTGGTACATACCTTGTCAGTCACTGTGGGTGGGGGGATATCAAAGCAACAGGGATCCCTGCAAAGCTAGCACTTAAGTTGTATTTTCCCAAGTGAGCTGTGTGATTCAGCTTGGTTATGCTTTGGGAAGCACAGACCTTACAAGTACCTCTCCCTGCTCTGTCCCCTCTGGAGGCAAGCTGTGAGGGTGCAGGTCAGCCACAGCAGTTGCTGTGTGCTCAGTTCTTTAAGCTTTCCCGTTTCACACTTTCACAGTGCAGAAAGCAGCAGGGTGGTGGTGCGGGGAAGCACAGGAGGAAGGTTTTTTTTCTGTTAGTGACCATATGTGCTTGTTTCAGCCCCATCCCTGCAGTCCCGGCACTGGGGGTCCCCCCAGCAGAGGGAGGAGTCGCAGAGCCGAAGAGCAGAGGAGATGAACCAGCCTCCCACCCCTCTGGGTCTTCAGGAAACCATCGCAGAATCTCTCTACATTGCCCGCCCTCTGCTCCACCGTATCCTGCCCTGGCTGCGGGCAGGCTCAGGCCATGCCTTGTGTGCCTGCAGAGGGTGCTTTGGGCTCAGCCCTGGTGCCAGGCTCCTCTCTCCCTGCCCTGCTCTGTATAGGCAGGGCCTTGGAACTCCTGCCTCCTCTTACACCTTGGAGGTTTGCCTCAGCTGCTGGAGTTGTGGGTGCAAGTCCTCCAGGCCCTTCCCTGCCCCCCCCGCCCCAACACTGCCATAGAGTATATTCTGTGCTCAGCAGAGCTTTGCTGGTACCCAGGGGGCGCTTGTCTGCATGCCTCCTGTTAGGTGTCTCTGGTTCTTTCCATTCCTTGACTGTATGTTCCTAGTCTTGAGTTTAGGAGTGTGGGGTCAGAGATCGTGGAAACCCTGGCTCCTCTCAGCAGTCCTGGACATCTCAAGGTCAGTCTGAGGAAGAGGCTCTGTGGGTGCTTGAGGTTAGTCGTAGCTGAGCATCACACTTTCCCCTGTTCTCCAATCCTGGGCAGGCCCCACTGAGAGAAATGCACACAGGGGCTGGTCTTTAGCTGAGAGACTGACGCATTCAGATATCTTCTGCAACACTTAGTGCTCTCTGCTTTAGGCTGGTGAAGCCTGCTCTGCATGAAGCTGAGAAGGGAGAGCATTTAGAAACTCACTTTCTCCTTGCTGGCTGCTGTTGCTGTGAGTTAGCTCTGTGCCCTTCTCCTTCCAGTCTGAGCTTGCTGAGTGATCTGAAAGACCTAAACAGGCGAGAGCGAGCGGAGCTGAGACGACGAACCATCCTACTGCTGTATTACCTGCTGAGATCTCCTTTCTATGACCGATACTCAGAGTAAGGGGCCCCTGCTGGGCTTTAGCTGAAAATTTGCCTTTTAACAGAAATAGCATCAGGGGACAGGGTGAGTAGATCTGAAGAGGTCTGGGTGCCTGTGACCAGGTTAATCTGAGCCCTTGTGTAACAGATGCCACTGCTGTTTGTGCATTCAACGGCCAGGGCAGGAGGTGTCCTG
>NW_009917545.1:0-2643 GCF_000696875.1 Nestor notabilis | reverse complement strand
CTTTCCCTTCCTAGGGGCAGGATCCTTCTCCTCCTGCGCTTGCTGGCTGATTATGTGCCTGGAGTTGGCTTTGTCACACGTAAGTGGGCCCCACTGCTATATCCCTGCTCCTGTTGGGTGGAGAAAAATCAGGGGAGTTGGGTAGGATGTTTGTCAATAGGTTTCCAACTTGAAGAAATAGGGAAGTTCCTCGAATGATTAGCATGGGTGCACCCTATGTTGGTGTGTGTGTGTGTGTTTTAAACTGGAACAGGAAAGGATGAATTGCTTCCTGGCTCAACCACAGTGGTAAACTTCTGTGTGCCCTCCCCAGCTGCAGAGCTTGGTCTCTGCCACTTAGGCCTGGTCTCTTGGGCTCCCTTTCTGCACCTCACCAGAGCCCTGCTTTGCAGCCCTGTTTCTGAACCTTTGATCCCCAGTCTGCAATGCACACATGAGGGGGAAATGGGTGCCTCGAGGTACCAACACAGGCAGGAACTGATTAAAGGGGTGAACTAGGTGTCTGTCTTCTAGTCCTTTACCAGCAGATCCCTTTATTATGGGCCAGAATTCCACCTCCCCCTCTTCCCTGCTGATGTGAAGCCTTCTGTGGAGTGATTCATGGCAGTGATGTGGCGTTAGATCAGCCTGGCATCATGGCATTGCCCTTTCTTTTGGGAGGTCACAAAGCTGGCTAGCTCAGGAGCTGCTTCCTTCCAGTTAGTGCTTGCAGGGAGGTTTGGAGCCTGCATTAAGCCATGTGCTACATAAGCATTTTCACTCTACAGCAGTTGCTTCTACAGCAGTTGCTTCTGTGTGTGCACCTGCTTGTTATTGCTGAGTTGTCTTCCCTGTGCCACAGCAGTGTCCTCCTGACTCACTGCATCCAGATTTTCCCCTTGCACATTGTAGACCTCCCTTCCCACTCAATCTTGGATGTGTCAGCTCTGAGGGAGTGGTGTCCCACACCATGGCCATGTTTCACACCCAACTTGGTCCTGCTCTGGTCTCTGCCACCGCAGCCCAAAGTTGTCTCCCATCTTGACAAAAGTAACTGTTCTATTCTTGGGTTCATCTGGAGGTTTGGGATTGTTTGGTATCATAATGAGAGGGGGGGATATATATACAGCTTGTATATATAGCTTGAAATTCTTGCCTTTCTATGTGTGATTCCTCTGCTCTCTTGTTTCAGGGCCCCTGATGGATTACTTGCCTGCTTGGCAGAAAATCTATTTCTATAACTGGGGCTGATGAGAAGATGATGATTGTTTTCTGTGAAGATTGTGGCTGGACATTTCTGAGGAGGGCAAGCAGGCTGGGAGGGATGCTGAGAATGTCTATTTTTGAAACCATCAATGAGAAGCTCCCATTCTGCAGGGTGGGGAGGGGGGTGTATGTAATTTTTTTAACAGATCTAGCTGTGAATGATGGACATGACATGCGTGGAGGGACCCTGGCCACCTCTTTCTCTGGACCATTCTGTGGCTACAGTGATGGTGATGGGACAACCTCTTTTTTTAAGCACTTGATTTTTTTCTCCTTTTGTACAGCTGCACTATCATAAAGCCAAGGCAGCACAGGGGTTTTTTGGAGAGCGCTGTCTCCCACCTCATGGCGCTGAGGTTGACCTGCAGCCTGCTTGTGTTGGCCCTGCCTGGTCAATCTGCTTGGAGCAGGCTTGTCTGTCAATAAACTGACTGAATGGAAAGAACTGAGGTGAAGGACCTCTCCCTCTTTGTGTGGGATCCCCTCGTGTCTGCGTGCCAGCAGGTCTGTCTCAGAAAGAGTGACTTGCAGTTTTTTAGCCTGGGTTATGCTATCCTTTGTGGTAACCTCTCTAACTCCAGGTGCCTGGTTCAGTGCTCAGTTTCCTGGGCATCCCCTGGGGGTACAGAGCTTCAGTTTGCAGGCTGTGTTCCTAGCACCTACTAGTGTGTGCTAAAAGGGTTTGCAGCATGGCTGCCAGCCAGTGCTCAGGGACTTGGCCAAGGGCACAGAAGAGGAGAAATGAAGAGATTAATTCAGCAAATACTGCTGTTCCACACTAAATAAAGGGCCAAAGAGAAGCCTGGGTGGCCATGGGCATATTTTTGTATCAGCTCTGCTAACTGGGGGCCAGTTGAGGCATCGTGCTGCTGTGGAGGCTCCCTTGGCCAGGACAAAGGGGCAGCCAGCTGGTGGCACTGTGCAGAGCTGCCAAGTGCCAAATGCCTTGGCCACAAGTGGGCGATGGGAGCATTCCTACATGAACCATCCTTGAGGGCCGCTGGCCTGCAGGGGTCACAGCCTTCTTGCCTCAGAAATAGGGGGGTATAGCCCACCCCCCACCCCTTACGGGCCAGTTGATGACAACAGGGCAGTGGATTCTGTGTTGGCACCTCCCTGTACTGTGGCACTGTAGAAAAGCCATGAGTGAGAGACCATGTTCCCTTCATTAGGATATTGCAGGGGGTCACTCCTGGGGACATGGAGGCACTGAGATGAGATGAAGAGATTTGCTTTTGGAGGGGTCACAAGGGAGGAACATGGTGGTAGTGAGGGACAGGGAAGGGAAACAGCCCTGAAGCTGTGTCTGCATGGGAGGGATGTGCACCAGTGCAGGGAGGACTGTGAGCAGAACCTGGGCAGGACACACAGCCCAGGACCAGAAGCTGATGCAGCAGG
>NW_009917544.1:0-7602 GCF_000696875.1 Nestor notabilis | reverse complement strand
CCTAACTATTCTATGATTCTATGCTATGTGACAGAATAAACTGAGGTGTGGTGATCAGAACAGAAAACATGTTTGAGGTATATGCTTTATAACCTCAGAACTAATGGTGGAAACATTTCTGAACAGGAGGAGGGGAATAGGATAGTGAGGATTAAGAGAGCTGGTTCTGAGGTAGCATAGCTACCTGTTAAGTGCCAGACTTCACCCTCTTGTTAATTAAATTGCTTTGAAAGAGTGCGTTAATGGGACAGTGTTTCAAAGTACACTGTATAGTTATGGTCTATTGCTCTCTGAATGGAGACCCCAGTTACATAAGTGTAATACGATCTCAGGGAGCAAATTTTGGTAATATGCTACAAGCAGTGACTAACTTTACGGAAGTTGCATAGGTATGAATCATCTCAGTATTTGTTCCATTACGTTGCCACGGAAATTGTAGGAGAATGGGTCACACTCAGATGTTTCACTACTATTTTTATTATTGTATCTAGGCTCTATTTACAGATGAGGCTTCCCCCCATTACACTGCTCTTTGGTCCTTTGTTTCAAGACTTCTTATCTGCTACATTTGCTATGGGAGACCTCAGCAATGACAGCCAGCCCAAAGGTGACCTGAGATATTCAGGTGCAAATCACAATGGTTTCAAAGTATGTTTTGCAATGGAAGGAAGTGTTGTGCAAAGCATTTCAGGGCTGTGTTCAATTTTGAAAATTAATATGAAATTAATGTACTATCATCTTAGAAGCACTCTAAGGTGCCAGAAAGTCAGGATCTCAAATGATTTATTAGGATTCTGCTAATTGAAATTGCAGCAAGCATAAACTGAATCTAGACCCTCAACCATAAACAACAGCATAGCATAATTAAAAAAACCCATAATTTGTAGGATGTATTGTGTAGCTTACTAGCAGGAAGACTTTCTGCATTGATCACAAAATTTGTCTCGCTTTCTTTTATGGTGCCTTAAACCCACCCAGTCAATTTTCTGCCTGTGTCCTGTTGCTAACAGCAAGGTATGCAGTACCATATCTTTTTTCTGCACTGTTGCAAGCATTGTGCTATGCCTGCTCTCTGAGAAAGGCCAGATTCAGATAACACTGAGCCTGTGCCATTAGGAGATTCTCTGCAAAACAGAGATCTGTGAAAAGGAATTTGACTGGAGTGCCAGGGAAAAGGTCAACAAAAATAGAGTTAACATTTCTATCTGAAATGTGCTTCTTCGATCTTGGGGTGAGGAAGGGTGGTGGCATTCAAAGCCACTGCACGGTGATACAGAAATTTGTCATAGCATGCCCGAAGTAAGCCTGACATACGTTACAAGAAATCAATACTCTTTCAGTGTAGGGTAGGTCTTTAGCATTATTCCCTACCAGGTTATTGATATAATGGTAGGTGTCTTTTTAGTAAAGCCTAACCTAAGGAAGCAGCTGCATTAGAGAATTCCTCTTTTTTACTGTTTATAACACAGGAGGTGTTAAATGACACATTCTGCAAGGTATACCTTAAAGAGTTGTAATTAGTGCTTGTGAAAGAAATGAAGATACTGGGATAATGAAACTGTCAGTAGTTCACAAGATAGACTTACAGAGCACTAGCAGTAAAGGACTTTCATTACCTCTATGCCTTAATTTCAGAACACACCCATTGAAAGGGTTGATTTTGATGTCCTAAAACTGAGCTATGGAGGTTACAATATATTGATTTTTCTTACCAAAATTCTTATCCAAAATGGAAGAACTAAAGCAGAAAAACTTTCCTTCTCAATATTCTGTATTTATAGTTTTTTTCTGTTTTCTTTAAGTCTCACAGCAAAATTTATAATTGCTTCCAAACATGTCCAGATTTGCTAGGATTTTGACAATGGTGAGAGTGGAGATCTCTAAATCATTGAATTGCAGACTTGGTCAATTGGAAGCGACTTCAGGAGGTCTCTAGTCCAAACTCCTGCCTAAAGCAGGGCTACCGATAGTATGGGACCAGGTTGCTCAGGACTTGATCCAGTTGGGGTTTGAAAACCTCCAAGGATAGAGACTGGACAACATGCTCTACTGCTGGTCTGTTCTTGAGGGAATAAGGGTTTTTCCCTATATCCAGTCAGAACTGCTCTTGTTTCAGTTTGATCATTGTCTCTTGTACTGCCACCACTGTGAGGAGCTTCATCTTCTCAAGATCTTCTCTGTAGAGCACTGGGGACTGCTGTAAGATTCCCTGAAGCTATCTATGCTCTGGACTGAACAAACTCAGCTACTTCATGTACTTTTCACAGGGCAAGTGCTCCAGTCCTGAGCATCTTGGTCACACTCCCCGGGGCATGCTTAGCTGATATTTAGTGATAGATGTGTTTGTGCTGTTGGGATTGGCAACTTCTTTCTATATAAGCCTTTGAATAGAGTTAATTTCTGAAGGTAAGAAACATTTAAACAAATGTAATGCCTGTGAATGGTCCCAAATTAGTGAGCAATGCAGGGGGGTTGGAACTAGATGATCTTAAGGTCCTTTCCAACCCCAACTATTCTATGATTCTATGATAGATGAACAGAACTGAGCATCAGCCTTCATCTTCAGTCTCATAGTATCCAGTGTGGTGTCATGTTACCATGTACTTAAGCTCCTGTTTTGCAAGAATCTGCATGATTTTGCAGGATATCTATCTCAGCTATAGCTGTATATTTTAACTTTCAAGATATGTGTGTCTGTCTTTCATGAATCTTGTCACTAGTATTTTAGGTAGGACTGAGCCATTTCCTGAATTTAGAGATTATTAAAAACTTTTAAAGAATGAAAAGAACTTCAAATTAAAATAATCTGATTGTTTAGAGATAACGATTTTTAAAATGTTGCGTCACTTGGTATTGTGTAAATTAAATAACTGCTTACAGAAAAAATAAGTGTTTTAAAATATTTGCATAAAAATAATGCTATTCAACACAATTATACTTTTCTACCTGTACTTAAAATGTTAGTGTGTGAAGCTTTACTTTTCTATTGCCAATTGTAGTCTTAGTATCAAGATAGTAGTAAGAATAATAGAATATGGCTCTACTGGTGCCTTCATGTAAATTGGTAAGTCTGTCAGCTTTATTAGGAGTAATTTTGTGCTTAGTGACTTAGGCAGATTCTCTTCTTCTGGAAGGCTGCCATTGAAACCAAATTTTAACTTTAAAAAGCATTCATCGCTTTGAAAAAAGAATTGGTAGATAAGATGAAAAGATTAGTAGGGACAATCTAAGGTTATTTGAATTTAGTTTTGGGGAAAGAAGAGTAGTGTAAAAAACCCCCTTCTGCACTGTCTTCGCTTTTAGTTGATCACTGAAATGTGCTCTTCTATCCAATACCAAATCTGGTGGTGGTAGTTAACTCTTGCTGTGCATAATTATCAGTGTTATGTGATATTATGCAGAGCAAGTATCTGCTCCATGAACTATTTTCACCTCCCTGAAAGTATAAAATGCTTAACTATTCCCAGCTGAGGGTCATTTTTGATCAGGGTGATAATTAGTTTCTCAAGGTTTGGAAAGTTCTCCCAGAGTTCTGGTTGCTTTCAGCAGAAAACTGCTGCACCCATCCAGTGTCCCCTGCATATTTGGATGGCCTTTGTATTTCCTGTAAAAGCATTAATGCTTGCTTTTGAAAAGACCTCTGCATTTTGGAAAACAAATACGCTTTGGAAAGAAAGTGGCAGTTTATAAGGAAGCCTACTGTATGACACTGGAGTGTTCTACCTTTGGGGGATAGTCTTAACATGGCATAGCGTTGTTATGCCCAAAATAAACAGAATTTATGGAATAGGCATTTTTCTGACCTATTTTCTGCAATTTGAATTCTGTCAATTTTTCTTCTTGCTGGATTTTACTGTTATGTGGCTTCTTGTAAGTATCAGGGCAGAAATTAGCTCTGCAATTGCAAAAACAAATGTAAGAACATAATAGTGAAATCTTCTCTTCCGAAGTGATGCAGCAAGTAACTAATCCTGCAGCTGTTGCTATAACTTTAATTAAAGGTAGATACACACTATAGAATACCTCTTTTGAGGTAACTTCCTAGTCTTGGTTCCTTAATTAATCAAAACTTGGGACCTTGAATACCATATTGGCTTTTTCATTCCCCAAGCTCAATACTCCCTTCTGCAAAGTAGGCAAATGTATGGGGAAATGTACTCTTTCTGCACACACACACGCACCCTCCAGAATAAAAAATATTGAAGGAAGTTTAATACGTTTAAAAGCCAGAATATTCTGTGACATTAATTGAATCCACATTTTCTGCATCAAAATCACTATACATCACAATCAAAATGCACTATAGTGTATGATCAAACAACTACTCTAATTTATAGAAATTAGTATACACGAATGATCTTATCCTGTAAATTACTTTTTGCTAATGAAGGTATACCATATGAATGGTTCAAATTTGGCACTCTCCTTCCTCCAGCAATTGAGTCTAGTTACATTTGTGCTGAGCAGATTGATAGAGCGTTGCTAAGAGTGAATGGGCAAGCTAATGAGGGAATAAAACAAGAGCCAACTTTGGTTTCCAGGGAATGCAAAAAAGGGATGTCCAGTTGGCTGTCAGATACAACTGTGGCTTTGCATACATGTTCTTAAATCTGGTGAGGATTTTTCAGCTAGTGGAAGCCTTAGGTTTCAAAACATAACCCCTGTTCCAAGTCTGGAAGTGAAACCTACTATTTCTTGCAAGACGACTTCAATGCTTTGCAGAATTAAGTCCAAAATTAATGAGCCACATGGTTTAAGAACAATTCTACTAGTGAAGACAGAGTTTTCCTGTTCATTTCCTAGTTGCGAGGTATCTACATGCTAGTGCACGTGTCCTTCTTATGCCACCAATTTACTGGCCTGCTTTCTTATGTATTTATTTCTCTCATTCCCTCTTCATATAGGTATGGCTGTTTTAGTTGGTTTTTAGTTTTTATTACTAATTTTTGGGTTTTAATTTTTTTGGATTTCCAGTATTCTAGTCTTTTTAACCACAGATGCTGCAAACAAGTTAGCATCTTAGATATCTGCCCTAGGAAATGTTAGAATGATTTTTGAAGGCTGTACTGTTGATTTTGAATATTTCATGTATTCACGTCAGTGTACATTAATGAATCTATTCAAAATTTCTCTCACGTTTAAATAGAGCCTTGAATCTAATGAGCACCTATTTCTAAAAGATATGAACAAAAGGAAAGGTTAAAAAGAAATTAGGGAGTTCAGAGGGAGGGGGACACTGGTAATGAAGCAGAAATATTTGAGAACAAACTTGCTTCTTTGGTCTTTTTACCTAAAACACTTGATATGTTTTGGCAGATTTCTGCTAAGATGTAAGTGAAACAAGACAGATGAATAAATTGGGTTGCCATGTTCAGTTAATGTCATGTGTTTCAGGTACAAGACCAAGCAGAAGGTGCAGTCTGAAAGTGATGGGGTCCTTAGAGTCAAGATAAACTTTTGTGGGTTTCAGTCTTCCTTTCCAATTTAGATAAAGAAATATAATTTGTACTGTTAAAAATCACATTTAGGTTTAATTTCCAAAAAGTCAATAAAATGAATGACGTGGTGCATGGGCATATTACCTAAGATTTATGAAAGAATTCAATTATTTCATGCTATTCAGTTCTTCTCTGACTTGTGGATTTGTAAAGAGCCTTTTTATTGCCAGGTTACATGTTCCAGTATAGCCTAATCCTTTCATTTCTATTACTTCAGGAGCTGTCCTTTTACCTTTCCTAATAACATTGTTATTTTACTTTTATTTCTTGTAGATCAGCTTTCATTAATATTTCTAGTGTTTTAAGTACATGTTTGGCATAAGTGAGTTTTTTAGTTCTAAGGAGGTAGGATTCAAAAACAACTGAACTATTCTGACAGCTGACAGGAGACATAACTTTTACCTGGGTGCACGCTACAGCATTTAACAAATTTTGTAAGATAATTGTTTCAGTTCTGAAATATGATGAGTGACTGTAACTTAATTTTTCCATTATAGTTCAGGTACAGATAGTTTAAAGATTAGTGACAATGGTAAAGCTCACTATCAAGCATGCTCTGATATCTGCGAAAGGCTTTATTTGTTGTGAATTTGCAACTGAGAAGCCTCATTGGAACTTTTCATGAATGCTGTAGTAGATAGGAATATTAAGTTACACAGATACCTGTTCTCCCTGTGTTATCTCCTCTAATGCTTCAGGCTAGTTCTTCCCAAATCACTATATATAGTACTTCTAAAATACGTCAACACTACATCATCTCCAAGATACCATTAGTAAGACATTGTTTTTCCCAATCAGAAATACTTACCTTATCCCCATAGGTTTAACAGTGTCAGTAGCTGGTGTTCAGCACGCTAATCTTCTTCTAGCTCTCAGCAGCTGAGAAAATTTCAGCCCAGTAAGAGTACTGAATGAGTATGGATCCTGAAGTCCTCCACTCCTCCAGCTCTTCAATGTCTGCTTATTGACTCCTTCAAGCCTTTGAGCCACTAGCTTTAGAGAAGATGATGAAAGATGAAGCCCCTTGAACAAAAATGTTATCTGAAAATATTTGCACACCACACACTGCAGTTATATTTTGATGGTTTGTTTTTTAACTCTGTATTTACATTGCTGTTTCTCCTTCCTTTCTCTTCCACTGGCTTTCCTTTTCTTCATATAAACAATTTCTATACACACTCACAACACAACTTTTTCTAAGCTTTGGTACATGTGACGAATGGCACACACACAATCTTCTGACTTCTCAAAAAGAATATCCAATGGTCTTGAAAAGCCTTCCAGGTTAGGTTGTACCACATGGAAAATATTAAAACTTTTTGGATGTGTAAAAAATATTAGTGTTAGGTTCCCAGTGCAAGCTTCAGTGAAGAGTTTTATATATATGTTTATACAATATAATAATTTCTGTCTTTTCTGTTTTATTCAGGTCATTGCCATTGTTATGGATATGTTTACAGACGTGGATATTTTTAGAGAAATTGTGGAGGCATCTGCTAGAGGGATTGCAGTGTATCTCCTGCTTGATGAGTCAAACTTCAGTCACTTTCTGAAAATGACGGAGAAACAAGGCTGTCAAGTTCAGAGGCTCAGGGTAAGGCTTCCTGTGTTCCTGTGCGTGAATATTGACTACTCATTCCTCTGCAACCCACTGAAAAGGGACTGTTATTCAAAAAGTGTTTATCAAATACAGCTTTTCTGAATTAACAGTAAGTTATAACTAGGTAAGCTCTCAGCAGAACCTTCTCTACAAATGTTTTTAGAAAGATTTTTATCTTTTTTATGAGTCAAACCAAGAGTATTTGATAGAATTACATAATTTTTCATATATTATTTATAAAGTAATTTTCCATTATTATGTATTTAGGAGCACTGTGTGCTTGAAAAACTAGGCTGCATTTTGCTTTCTCTTAGATTGTAAATTGAGGCATAAAGCTTATGTAAATTAATAAGTTGCAAACTTCATGATCTTTTTCTTCAAAGTTGTTATGTATTAAAGTACTTTATAAGGCCAACAATTCTGTTTTATTAATGTTTTCCTGAAAATCCATAATATCGTCTGTCTGCATTGCAGAATCATGGAATCAGCTAGGTTGGAAAAGAC
>NW_009917543.1:0-3168 GCF_000696875.1 Nestor notabilis | reverse complement strand
CCCGCTTCTTCCCCAACATCCACAGGTACTCTTTAGTCCAAGTGTTCCAAGAGTTTGCATGGCTCCCATTGTAGCAGTTGAGCGTTTCCTGTGCTCATGGGAAGATTCCCTGCTATTCTCTGTGAGTAATGATAGGCAAGTACAGAAATAGCTGGGAATAGGGATACCTCTTAGAAGAGGTCCCGGCAAAAATACATGAGGTAGGACAAACACCTTCAGAAATAAGGAGGGAGAGCACTGTGCATTAAGACTTAAGAAGTGAAGTCATGAATCCACCCCACAGTGTGTCTTAGTGTTAAGGGATTGCAGGATACTTAGTCTGCATGGGATTTGAGGGAAGTGGGAATGGATGCCCTGAACTCATTCTACAGCCCTTGTTTCAACTGCAGCTGGGTAGAAAGAGAAAATGAATGTGTCTGGAAATGTTGGCCAGAGAAATAGTGTGAAGAAGGATAAAGAAAACGAGAATCCCAGTGCAGTGTATAAAGTAGGAACTTGAAAACCTCTGATGGCTACTGTTGGCCAAGTGCTGAGGAAGGGTGTCAGAGAACCTTCCTTTAAATGCAAGTTCTGTGGTGAGCTGAATTTAGCGCTTGAATGTTAAGCTGTTTTTTCAGATTATTATTAATTTCTACAGCAAGTGTTATCTGCAACTAACTGTGCCTGAGATCTGCTCTTCCCACTGACAGAAACACATGAAATACTTCAGGTTTTCCCATTCTACTCGCCTTTTGTCCTTCACTTAACTTTTCATAGAAATCAGCAGTGTTGTGCAAGAGGAGTGGCTAATGAAGGCTTCTACTGAAGTGTCACAACATCCAAACTTCTTATTTTTAGCTTGGGGCACAATTGGTGTTGCATCAAGAAATGTCTGGTAGTTTTTCTTTATATAGCCTCTGGATTTTGTAAGACAGCTGGATGGTGGTGGGTGCTCGGGAAGGTTTGCAAACCAAGTTTGAATTTCTTGGCTGCTTAGGGCGAGGTGGAGCATCTCACTGTTCATTACCATGTCCTGTCAACGATGTGCTTGTCCCTAATGGGGTGAGAAGTTGCACATTGGAGCAGTGTCCTCATGCGCTTTGGCTGTGTGTAGTTTCTGAGCACAGGGGATTACAAACAGCATGCAGGGAAGCTCCTCTTCCAGAAAGCTTCCCATGGGCGCTGACCGTCGGGAAGCTTGGGTGCTCTGACACGTGCTGTGCTGAGCTGTGTTCAGCAGCTCTCCTCTGCCTGGTGTAGGCTGTGTAGGCTGCTTCAGTGCTGACAGAAGTCACTGATAACTGCTGTTATGAAGTGTAAGCTCAGCTGACTACACTGCTCTCTGGGCTTGTTTTCTCTCCTGCATCAAGACAGTGCTGCCTTGACTGCTGCATTACCTGGAATTGCTGTGTAGGCATCTCTACAGATGTACCAGAGATAGCTTTAATACAAAGCAGAAACGATCCCACAAGCAAGTTTTGACTTTTAGTTTCCTTTGTCACTTTGAACAAGAGCAGGCTGCATTTGGGCTCCAGGGACTGTCCCATGACTTGTCCCATATTTGTGGGACCCTGGAAACTTCCTTCCTCTATAGGTGCTAGGAGTTATTCAATGAAGCAGATAGTAAGTTCTTGGTAAGCTGCTCAGGACTTGGTGCTGCTCACAGCCTGTGGTCAGCATGGGTCCTAGAACAGCATGAGAGCTCCATATGGGGTCAGTTCAAAGTCCTGCTGTGGAAGGGTTTTTTTTCCCTGCCGGTCACCTTGAAGGGCTGTTGAAGTATTTTGTCCATGCGGTTCATGGATTTTATTGCAAGAGAGTGTACCTGTTCCCTGAGCTTATGGAAATACCATCTTCTGGTGCTGCTTATTACAACTGTGCTTAAGCTACAAGGAGCCCAATGCTCTGCTCTTAAGCAACTGCTCCAACACTGCTTGTGCCCATATTTCTTCTCCTTTAACTGCATGGTGAGTAGTTAATGCAAGATTGGTCTGTTTCAAAGGAGGGGTTGAGAGCAATCCACCCCCTGATCACTTACTGCCTTGGGCTGCCTTCATGCAGATGTTGGTTTGGATCCCCCCAGCTGAACCCACACCTCCTGCCACCTCCATGACACCACCTTGGTGAGCATCCTGGCGTCTGCGTGTCGGGCAGTGGAGGAAGGGAGAAGCAAGACTGCTTTTAGAGAAAGCAGGGATTGGGAATGCCCTGTCAGATGCTTGGTAGAGCCACCTAGCCTGGGGGCATAGGTGGGGTCAGGGCTCCTCGGTGAAGGAAGTCCCCATGGCTGTTAGGCTGAGGAAGGCTCACAGGTCAGTGCTCAGGGGTTGGAGGAGTTCTGAGGAAGGTGTGGGTAGAGGGAGGATGGAGACACAAGCTACCTTGGGGTGGAACAGCAGGGAGAAGCACCTCTGGGGAAGTCCTGCTCAGGTTTATCAGTGATACTGATTGATGGTGCTGGAGCCCAACAGGAAACCTGTGGCAGAGGCTCCTGGACTCCCAGGCAACACATTTCTCCCACCTTCACCGCAAACTGTGAGCCGGGTCTTCCTGAAAGGATACTTGATACTTGCTCAGTTTGCCAACTTTGTAACCTCAGATTCATCAAAGCTGTGTGACTCAAACTTCTGGGGAAACCAGAAGAAGAGAGAAGTGACCAATTTATGAAGATATCTGGGGCTTTATGACTGAGTGCCCTCCACTTTGGGGGCACTTTACCTTCCTTGTAGGCCTCTGCATCTGCACCTAAGAGCTGACATGTTTTAGTGCTGGATTTGGCAGTTGTGAGGTAAAGGTTGGACTTGATCCTAAAGGTCTTTTCCAACCTGGCTGATTCTATGATTCTCTGAAAGCTGAGCACAGCCCGGCATGTGAATTGGTTACCAGGTACAGCAGGGATGTTGTTGAAGTACCTGCTGCTGTGAACACCTCCCGTTCCTTGGGAGCAGAGGGCCAGGATACCGGCTCAGTTAAAATCGAAGGGAAGGGTTTGGAGGGATGAAAGAAACGTTGTAGTCGCACAGAGAGATTTTTGTCTGCGGCAACGGCGTTTTCAGCAGTCCTTGCCCGGCTTTACAAGAAGCCTGTGGAGTTTCCTTATGATTTAAAGGAACAGGGCGACTAGCGAAAGTGAAAATCGCTCTATCCCAGCGCCGATGCCGTGTGAGCCCTGGCTGGCACTGCCGCGGA
>NW_009917542.1:5164-20707 GCF_000696875.1 Nestor notabilis | reverse complement strand
ACACAAACCAGGCTGGGATTCTATGATTTTCCATAGGAGTCAGGGAAGGTGGCTGTTTATGTATTCTCCTGTTGTGATGACATTTCAGTAGACCTTATTAATTCCTCATGTACCAAAAGAAATCTCTGTTCCTATTTCCTCAACATCTACTGGTGTCCATTCTTAAACAGGGGTTAAGTATCCTTTGCAAGGGATTTGTCTGGAAAGTTTAATCCCTTGTTTGACAAGTGACTGAACACTGCTGGGATGTCCAATGACATTAAGCCATTGGGGGTCCCTGCATTTAGGGGACATGCTGTCATGGACTGTCAGCCACATCTTCACAGCATACAGGCTGTCTGGACCTGTCTGTATCTTTTAGATACAACAGGAGAACAAAGCAGGTCCTGTTAGACACAAGTAAGTAACTTCTGCTATAATGGGTCTCACCAAAGCTTTGACTGCTGATAGCAACTACCAGTTCTTCCATCAGCTTCTGCAAGAAGAACATTACTCTTGTTCTACTGGGAAGAAACACAGTCCATTATTTTCCCTACCATAAAAGATCTCTTGGCTTTTCAGTTCAGCTTTCTCTGCCCCAAACCACTGTGTGATGTCACTGCTTTCAAGTGGCTGAATTTCAGTGATGAATTAATCCCTGCGTACATGTATCGTTTGGTGCTTTGAAAGATGTTTAAATATATAGTGCACTGCAGTATCAGACTCATTATTAATATTGCTTGGAGACATCAAAGCTATCTGAGGCCTCCATTTAATTTGGAGGCTTCTCACAGGCTGTAGAGAATGGAAAGATGTGACAATAACAAAACACTGCAGCAGTGTTGCCAACCAGCACTGGAGAGCTGAAGTATTTCTAGGCCATGAGGGAAGATGTAGATGCTGGGGATCCTTCTCAAGCACTCAGTTAAAAAGAAAAGCAATGCTGAAAACATCCAAGTGACAGCATCTGGGGCTCTAGCAAATACCCTGCTCACCTCTGGGACTCCATGTGATATGCAACAAGAGTTGCTGATGTGCAGGTTCCTCACAGGACTGCTCCTGTCAGCCAGCTACAGGATTCCTGCTTGCTAAATGAATCATTTTCTCCGTAAAGAGTCAGTGGAGCAACAAACTGTTCACTGCAAAAGCTCAACCAAATGCTCTGAATCACCACCAGGAAGGGGAAACTTTCCTCACCACCAGCTCAGAGTTTGAAGTCAGATAACAAATAGCTCCTCAAGTAAAGTTTCAGAAGTACATAAGCACCTACACATGCAAATAGCTACCTAGTGGAACTAATTTGTTTACAACTTTCATGGATAAAGCTTAATAACTAGTTCTATATTTAGTCTAAATGCCTTTGAAGAATCTGAGCTTGTCATCCCTGTGGTTCCTGGCCCCACCCGCTCATGTGGGGCTATGGGAAAAGGCTGACAATAAACTGGCAACCAGCACAACCCTCCCATGGTCCTGATGCTTCTGACAAACACCACCCAAAGGAGGCTGCTCTGCTTTGTAATGCCATATGCCCATTTTTGACTCATTTATCAAAGGCACAGTTCACTGCAGAATCAAGTGTACCCAGTTTACCTGAATTACCCCCTTACTGCTCTTTCCTCCCCAGATCAAACCGCTGCTCCATCCCACTTGTTTCCACTGTGATTTGCCAGACAGCTTGTAGCTGCAGGGGAAAAGCAAATCAATGTCTTTTTCCACCATCTCATCTATCAGCTTCATGCTTCGCCCACCATCAAGCCTTCTGTTGCCAAGATGAGTTCTCCAGCAGCTGACCACCGCCAAACAAGCCCTGGGCCATTTGATTTGTCCCATATACAGAGCTGCTAGAGCAGAGGCTGCAGTCATCTGCCTGGCTGTGTTCTGGGCAGGGCTATGGGAGCAGAGTGTGAGCTCCGTGTAATGAAATTGAAGTTCAGGTTTCAGAACATTAATAGTGTGTTTAACCTGAAACGACCACGGTAATGAATAGATCATCAAGAACAACAAATCATCTTCTTACAGAAGTAGCCTGGGGGGTTTTTTGCATTGGGAAGCCACGAGTCTGTCTACAGGACCATAAGAACCTCCAGCACAAAGCAGTACCCAGGAAAAAGCCAAACAGCACTTGATTAAACTATTGTGGGAATGGAAAAGATGGAGGAAAAGGCTGCTGGCTTTTCCATCTTTAAGATTTGGACACAAGTAACGTCACTTGTGTCTTGTTGTGGAAAGGACCTTAAGATCGTGTAGTTCCATGGACTTGCTCATGCAGTTTTTCATATCCAACCCTTTGAATGCAAACTCTGGGCTATCGCTAAAGACTCAACCCAGCTGTGTCCACTGCCTTCCCACCAGCAGAAACAGGGGTCCAACAAGTTTGAAGAACCATAAAGCATCAGATAACCAAATCTCACTCAATATGGGCCACAGCTGGAAACTGAACTCTCATTTCCTTTAAGGCACAAGGAAATAATTCCTCTGCATGGAATACAAGTCATCTTCTTTTGGCACACACAGGGAGGATGAGTTATTGTCTTGCTTTGGTGATTGCACCTTTTATCCAGAGACCTTCATTAACCATCTGCTGTTGCATAACAGTGCTCATACCCACATCCAAGGAGCCAGAGAGGAGCATGGCTATGAGGGGAACAAGTATGTGCCTCTCAGCCTCTGATCCAGGCTACATTTCCGCTGATCAAAGAGGATTTCAGGTGGTAATTTGCAAATGCTGTCCACAGGCACAGAAACAGCAGCAGAGAAACAGCCATTTGGCTTGGGCTTAGCGCTCCCAGCTACACCCAGTCACCAGCCACATGCAGGGAGGCATTGGCAGGGCTTAAATGACACCAGCCCCAGGGCAGAGCAGGACTTATTTCACTTCCAGGTATCTCCTGAATGCTCTTCAGTGTAGCACCTCTGTAGGAGGGTGCTCAGGTGGTGTTGCAGCTCAGAACCCCCCTGTCCATGCCCCTTCCATCACCTCTGATCTGCAATGGGGAAAGGCAGATAACAGACCCCTGTGTAGCCCTTCTGCCCTGGCAGGTTCTTCAGTGCATAACGAGTTACACAGCTTCTCTGTGCTCCTTGTACCAAGGCTGAGAGTTGAGCAGGAGTCTTCATATAGACAGATGGGACAAGAAGTACCAACTGCTGCTGTTAATAAATCAAAGCAAGTCTGGCCATCCAATTCAAATGGCTGGGTCACAGCTCACTGCTTTAATTGGAGAGAAATACACAGCCAGTGACAAAAACCAGATCCAAGCCAAGGAGATCACTAAGACATCCAGGGGTTGAGCCAGGGGAAGTTGGTAGCATGCTGTCTGTTGACCTGTATCAATAGTGGCATCAGAGGAAAGACAGCCTGTGACCTGTTTGGGCTTTAAGAACCATTGGGAACTGCAACAAGGCTCCCCTGCACCCAATTCACTACCTCTTTCTTCCCAGTGGAGACAGTTCAGTGCCAGGAGGAATCCAGAGATTGGCAAATTGGGAATCTCAAAGCCTGTCACACATTGTGGTGGTGGTGGAGGAGTCAGGACGTGGAAAGACTGAGACAGCATGCAGGAGAACTTGCCCTGCTCCCAGAGACAGGAGACTCACCTCTGGAATGACCAACCACTCCTTCCCAAAGCATCTTCTAGTGGAATTAGTTCCAGTTCCTTAATAATTCAGCTCTGCTGCCGTCCCCAGAGGCACTGAGCCACTGCAGCACTCTTCTCCCATTGAGGAGCTTGCAGGTTAAATGGACATAGAATCATAGAATGGACATAATGTCTTGCTGCTTCTTGGACACACGTAATGTAAAAGCCATAGCCTTAGATCCAGTTTACCCAGCCCTGCTGTGCCAGCCCTTCCCAACAGACAGGGCTCCCGGCTCCTCACTTTTCCACTGGGAACAGAGGATGGAAGAGGGACCTGTTATTTTAGTTTGCCAGTGATGAGGCATAGGATCCCAAGAGAGACACTACAAATTCATCCTGCAGATAACATGATATATCAACACAGGCAATTACTTCGAGCAGGATGCAATCTGTCAGAGCAATACCAGGCCGTTGGCATGACAAGCAGAATCCTTGGAGCTGTAATGTAGCTCTGTATTCACCTCAACTTGATCCAAGCCCCCACAGCACAGATCAACAAAACCTACTGATTTCAGGGGGGGTTTCATGCCTAATCCTGAGGGGAACAATGCTCGTATAAAGACTTCTTTGCTTACTGAGGGCTGTAAAAGCATCACTTGGGTTTTGCCAGGATGCATGAGCTTGCTCTTACCCCATGTAAAGCTCTTCTGTTGGACTGATCTTGGCACTCCTTTTGGAATCAGTACATCTAGGCTTAGAAAGAAGCTAGGGGTGGAGCTCAGTGCTTAGCTCTGATGACAATGCTGGAATACTGCTGCTTGGCTGAGTGGGAGACCCTCTTAAAGCTATTTAAATCCCACTACTGCAAACACTTAGGATCTGTTTGTTCACAAACAGAAGGGGATACAAACCAAACGGATTCAACAGTATTAGATGCCTTTGATAATCCCACATTATCTTCACAAATAGGTGCTGAAATACTCAAACAGTGCTTTTAAAACCAGGCTTTTAAAACCATTTGTACATCTATAAATAACACTAAGTGCCACTTGGTGAGAATTGCACTGCTGGGACTCTCAGAATAAAGTTCCTAACTCCTATTCACATACAAAGAAGTAAGAGCCAAACCCCCTTTGGCCTTGCCCATACTCCAGAGCTGCAGACTTGGCTGTGCCTAAATCAGCATCCACTCTTAGTGGTATATACACAGCTGAAATTGCTTATTCTGCCACAGAGAAGGGAATAGGTTACAGTGGAAGCATCTTTATACAACTAAAACCACATTCACTCAGGAATTATACCCTCTATCAGCATCCCTATAACAATCAGGCAGTGGGCACATGAAGTGAACCTAGAGGTGCAGAACTGGAGCAACGTGCAGCCCATCAACTGCTTGCAAGCGAGGATGTTGTGCCTGGGCACACAGAGACAGGCATAAGGAAGTGCAGTCGATTCATCCAGGGATAATTTTGCCACTCCTTCTGAAAGGATCCATCATTCTTAGACTTGCACGACATCTGCAGCATTGTGAAATGGCAACAGCTTACTTAGAGCATGGATTAACATGTGGCAGAGTGACATCTCTATACAAGCAAAGCCTGAAACACCTTGTACCTTGCCAAAAATCAGCCTTTGCAGCCTTTTACTTCTGGGCTTCGTAACCTTTATGTCCCAGACAATACTGATGAGTTGACAGTGCGACAAGGCAGAAGACTCATCATGGGTAAGACTTGTATTGTTAGGCAAAGATGGATGGTGGAGTTATCCACTTCTGATTTAATCTGATTTAATGTCTATGTGTGTAAACATACATAAAACCAGAACTTCTTCCCAAGCTTTTCAGTGCATACATGAAGCATTAAGGACCAATCTCCCAGGAGGACCTTTGAATCTGCTGCAGTTCTAACAGGTAAAGTTAGTTACTGCTGGCACTTGGCTGCAACTTTTACATATTAATTCTCATAAGGCTTCCATGGATCCATTTTTGTGTAGAAAGAAAATGCTCATTACATCTAGCACTGCTAGAACTGACATCCTTTAGGTCTAACTGCCCAAGCTACACATCCCACTTCTCATTCCCGCAACACACTAAACATTGGACTGATCCATGTCCAATGATCCATACAGCTGCATCCTTCAGCCCTTACTCCCCATGTTTCTGGGGAACAGCAGGCAATAGAATACCAGTGGACAAGACTCTGCTTCCTCAGGTCACACACTTGGTAATTCAGCAGTAGATTAGTTCCATGCTGCCAGTTCTTCACTGCAGAGCCATAGTCCAGACCAAAGTCTAAGCAGGCTTTGAGTGATGTTGAAGCCTGGAATTGCCTCCTAGTGACACACAGAGGCCCATCAGTATCCTGTGCTGTACAGCCTCTGTCTCTTCATATCCCAATCACATTGATTTCATGACCCATAGCTTACAGGAGTCCCTTTGGAGCAGCATACACCTGGCACCACAAGCACAGTACTACTTGCTCAGCTGGTGGTTCTGGCCAGTATGAAGTATTATAAAGTGAATTCGCAATAAAAAGGGAGGAAAAACCTCCAAACCATGAGGAGATTCTCTTTGCAATCTCATTCTGCTCCTGGCAGAGGCCAAACTCCAGGTCAATTTCAGCCAGGCTAGCAAGAGGGATTACATCAGTATCTTCCTTGTTGCTCCCACAGGCACCCTGTCCATAGCTCTAGGATACCCAGTTTTGCTTCTGGGTAAAACCACTCCTTCAGTTCTGGCCCAGGTTTATTGCTGTAGGAAGCCTAAATCCTGGGATTTTGCTCCAGAGGAATGCAGTCTGTCTGTCCACAGTGCTCCAGCAGGTAAGATTCAAAGTGACAGGTACACCCCTATCTGCTACACCCACTTTAATCATGGGTATCCTGAACTCCAGTGGTCATCATTCCAAGTGGAGGCATAGAAGGAGGGATAGCTCCCATTTGTGTTTTCTGTGTAATTTACCTTTAATAAAAATTCTTGTTATCAAATCCAAATACTTACTATATATAACGTATATATACACATATATCCTTTCCCTCCTCTCCCTCTAATTTAGAGGGCATGTGTAGTGTGGGGCTGACACTTAATGAACTGCAACTAGCAGAGTGAGATGACTTCTGTGCTTAACAACAGACTCAGGCTTCCCTGTTTCGATCCCTTTCCCATGACTGGTGACTGGCATTTAACAAGCACACAGCATTTTCTAAAGCATTTTATCCACTTTAATTAAAAACTAACATTTATAGAGCAAGGCAGATGTGCTATACACCAAAAGAACAGAACAGGCCCTCCTCGATGGCTGGTGCTGTTCTGCAGTAACAGGCATATAATCACTGTTAAACTGGAATAAGTACTATTGATTGTTGTCTCTAATAGAGGATATGATTTTAAGGAACTTGCAGCACTGGCCCTTTCAAGCTCACTGTATTTATTGATTGAGACTATGAAGACTAATCACATGTGAAAACACAAGGTTATTCATCATATACTGGCTATTCAAAAGGAGCATCCAATACTGCCTGAGTGAAATAGAGCAAATACAGCTGCTGCTGGGGAAGGATTTTATCACCATCCCATGACTACAGATGAGAGCAGTGGAGAATCCATGTGCTACTTCAGGCATTAGCTACCAGAAACAGCTCTTCTGGGAAAAAGGAAAAGGCCATGCTTCCCACAAAACACCTTGCCACTAGAAACAGGAGGGAAGCAGAGGAGATTGAGATGAGCTTAGGCAGAAGTGAGGGTGCTGAGGTGCTGCACAGAGGAGCTGTGGCTGCCCCATCCCTGGCAGTGTTCAAGGCCAGGTTGGACACAGGGGCTTGGAGCAACCTGCTCTAGTGGAAGGTGTCCCTGCCCCTGGCAGGGGTTGGGGCTGGATGACCTTTAAGGTTCCTTCTAACACAAACAAGTCTGGGATTTTATATCATCTGGTGCCTGTGTAGATGTGCAACAAAGCACCAGTCTCAGCTAACAGGTTGCTGTGTAGCATTTCATCCAGTTTCGAAGGGACGGAGTTTCTTCTTCCACACTGAATCTGGCTGTGGAACTGACTGCAGGCAAATACTGAGAACACAGACTTCACATTAAGATGAGAGGAAATTTATGGAGCATCACCTCATTTCTTCTATACAGCCTTTTAGCTCTTCTTATCTAGTAGCTACTACCATTACTCTTGTCCAGCCTCCAGAGTCTTCCACACAACAACACATTACTTTTTTTTGCCATATCTTATTGCATCCATGACCAGAGAAACTGCCCACAGCATTGCAGCTCTTCAGAATAAAGGTTGCTGCTATAGTAGCAACTAGCAGGGAGCAACAAAAGAGGGTTGTTGGGCAAGGGAAGAGGAAGCATCCTTACCAAGGAGGACGCAGTACCTGCACAAGAAAAGAGAAGCTCCAGGCTAGCCAGTGATCCAAACACCTCCAGGCAAGTCCAGAAGGCAAACAGTCAAGGAACTAAGACACAAACCCATCACACATAAGTACGACTTGAGTAAAGGGCTGAGCTTAAATACATGTCCTGAGCCAATGGGTGGAGAGCCCAGATGGAGCTGCTCATGGCAAATCAGAGCCACATGGAGGAAAGGACCACAGGGAGGGAGGACACTTCATCTGCACAGTCCCACATTTTGCTAGAGTAATGGAGGAGTTATTAAGCAAAATCAGCCCTTAAAGGGACCCCATCCCTGTGCTCCTTGCAATGAGGAGCATCAGTGACCCCTTGTCAGTGACTGTTGCCATCTCTTTCATCAGATCCTCTTTAGTTTTCTCCCTGTCTCTGTTTCCTTCAACTTCACTTACAATTTCCCACCACGGCCTCATTGCAGATGCTTTTACCAAAGAGCACCTGCATGATTTAATGCCTTTCTGATGCCTATTAAACCAAGCATCCTACTTAAAGCAGCACTAAATTAGCCTTGCATGTTCTTTGTCACATCATTAGCCATGTTGACTTTTATGCTATTTTGATGCTATATATCAAATAAAAAAACCTCTTTGCTGTTCTGGTGCCACAATGCCATAGTGCTAGAGATTTCCTGCTGCACTGTCCTGAAAGGACAACTTGGAGGTAAGCTCCTATCTGCTGTGGATTGCTGATTATAGCAACACCAAGAGGAAGAGGTGGTAAGAGTCTGGTGCTTTGGGAAAACAGAAGCTCTATGGTTCAGGAGGTTGGTAGTTAAATGTGCAATACTACAGCTAATCCTTAATTTGGAGGATGTGTTCCTGATCCATGTGACCCAAATCAGGTTCTTGGAAGGCCAAAGGAAGTTCAATGGTGTTTGCAATAATGGTTTTGACAAAAATACTCTTCTACAACTTGCTGCTGGCTCACATAGTCACCCATGTGAGAACAAGACACAGATAGCTCTGACAGTGTGAAAGGTTTCTTTTTGCCTTTCTGTTTCCAGCATTTCTTATTCTAATCCTTGCAAAGTTCCCTGTCTGCAGCAAAATAGTTCAGAATTTAGAAGGCTGACATGCTACATCTCCAGGGCTATCTGTCTGTGTTTTTAGATGTATCCCAAATGGATATAAGTTACCACTTAAATGCTGTCCCTTTAGGACAGGGAGGGCATATCCTGAGCCAGCAAGGCTATGGACACTACAAGAAGCAAGCAGGAGGAGTGGGAGCCAAGGTGGCACTGGGCACTCTGCACTTCTAGGTCCCTAATGGCTCAGAAAGCCCACCTGTGAACTGCAAATGGGGAGCACCCCATCTGAGGTGACCCTGCAGCTCTAAGAGCTGCTTCTGAGCTAAAGGAGCAAATGGAACAGGAATACATTCACACAGCAATGAAACCGTGGCCATCCAGCTGCATCAACAGCTTATTTACACTGGAAGACTTAACAGCCCTCTTGACACATCATCTTCTCCCAGGGAAATCCTATGAGGAGAAACAAGAAGGAACTCAGATGGCGGGAGACTCCAAACCCTAATGAGTGTTTACAGGGAGAAGGAGAGCAGCTGGGTGTCAAGGTTTAAGCCCAGCTGGTAACTCGGAACCACAGAGCTGCTTGCTCACTCCTCCCTTTTATCCTCCCCCTGCTCCCGGAGGGATGGGGAGGAGAATTGGAGGAATGTAACTCCCATGGGTTGAAATAAGAGCAGTTCAGTAACTAAGGTATAATACAAACCACTACTGCTACCAATAATAATGATAAGAGGAATAACAAGGGAAAAGGACACAACTGCTCACCACCCGCCGACCGATACCCAGCCCGACCCGAGCAGCGATCTGGGCCTTCCGGGTGACTCCCCCCAGTTTCTATCCTGGGCATGACGTGCTGTGGTGTGGAATAGCCCTTTGGCCAGTTTGGGTCAGGTGTCCTGCCTCTGCTTCCTCCTGGCTTCCCCTCCTCCCTGGCAGAGCAGGAGACTGAGAAAGTCCTTGGTCAGAGTAAACATTACTGAGCAACAACTAAAACCATTGGTGTTACCAGCGTTGTTCCCAGGCTGAAAGTCAAAAACACAGCACTGCACCAGCTACTAAGGAGGAGATAAATGACTGCTGTAGCTGAACCCAGGACACTGGGGAAGGCAGGCTTGAGGTTAGAGGAGAGAACAGTAGTGGTAGCTGTGTCTTCCTTGCGTTTTGTCAGCATGAAGAGTTAGTTTTTAGTGAGAGCTTCTTTAAGAGTAGTATCTTTTCAAAGTAGTGAGAAAATGTGGCTAGAGAAGATGTTGTTGTATTCTTACCTTTGCTATTCTCTCATCTCTTCTGGCTTGTGTAGAAGGCGTCAGTGTTGAGGAAAAGCACACTCCTGAGTGACTCCAGAGTCTGAGGAGGTGAGTTGGGGCTTCGGGCAGGAACACTGAGGGGAGGCTGGAGAGAGCAGGAACTAAGTGCTACCACAGACCCTCTTTAGGCTGTAGGAAGATTAAAGGGATGTGGATTCAGTGCACGAGGGCTGCTGGAGCCCCAGTGCAGCACTGTGGTTGCCTTTACAACCCTCCTGCGTGTGCCCAAGGGAAGGGAGGATGTCAGGCACCTCCTGTCTTGCTCCCTGCCTGCCAGTTGGCAGCTCTTCTCCTTCCTCATCCTTGCAAGTTTTATTGCCAAGTTCTTATGCAAAGTAAAAAAGCCTCATTAATTGATGCTGAAAGTGCTCCTCTGTTGATGCTAAAATGTGGCAGCTGTGTAAGAGAGCACAATGTTCTGCTTGGGCTAATGCCTTGTACAGGTACAAAATGACCCTGCAAGGTGCAGAGCATGGAGAAATCAGGCCTGGAAAGGAAGGTGAATGGGCTGAGTTCTCCAAGTGTGTCAGTCTCAAAGCTGGGAAACAAGCCCAGATACCCTCACTGTAAGTTTAATATCCAGCCACACATACCAAATGTCCTCTGATTTCGCTTACAGAGCTCCAGAGAGCACATCCAGAAGGACAACTATGTCCCCTCTGAGTTGCTCTGGTACATCAGCATTGTGTGTAGTCCACAGACATATACAGCTTGGTTTCATGAGGCCTTTGGGGTTGCACTCTTGTGATCCTTTGGGGTGTGGTCCTCAGGCTGGCCATCAGTCAGCTCTGATGCAGCCAAAGGTGCTGTTGTGGTTTATACCAGGTGAGACCATCCTACACTTCATGGCTACGAGTCCTTCTGTCGGTCCCCTCCAGCAGCATCTGGCCCATAAAAGCATCAGCTCAGAGAAAATCCTTGTGGAAGAGAACTAGGAATTATGTTCAGACATGGTTAACAATTGGAGCAACACTAACCATGAGCTGGTTACCCAGGTGCTCTGAAGAGTCCAGAACCTCCTGCCTCTGTGTGCAGCCTCCATGGAGGAGGAGAGAAGTTGTAAACTCTGGTTCTTCAGCTCCAGATTAGAACAGAAACCCACTGAGCAGGGGGATCGCAGGTCATAACACCACTGTGCAGAGAGCTCTGGGTTCTGCTGCTGAAACACTTCAGCTGCTTTGCCTGGGCTGCTGTCCCAAAAATGGGGCTGGACAAGAATTATATCTTCTCTGTTTTGTATTATTTCCTTTATTATGGAAGTCCCAAAGGTTACAGAAATGGCACCACTGCATTACGTCTTGCACTGGGAGTGAGGATCTGATTGCTTCTCTTCTGCTTATGCCATGTGCAACTTGTTTTCCTCTATCTGTGATGGGTTGTGCTGGAAAGAAGAGCACAGGGTGTATAACTGCAAGATTTGTCAGCTAAACCAGTGCTTAAAATGTCCCCCCTTGCTGCATCCTATTACATCCCTTCTCTCTCTTGCTTGTCATTCAGGATACTATTAACTCAATTGCTTTAGTTGAGACTCTGCTTTTACAGCACATCATCAAGTCAAAATATAGCAACAGTTGCACGAGATGCAGCAAAATTCATCTTCACTTTCTATTAGCTGGAGGCTGTGGGCCCACATGGAGAAGAAGGTAAAAAGCAACTCATAAAGGAAAGCTGGGAAATTAAATGTTGTTCCACAGAGGAAGATTTAGACCACATAAGAAACCATTTATTGCAATCGTCCCTGCTGTCATTCCTGATATCCAACAAGGATGTGATGACTGGAAGATGCTGGCGTGGAGGAGGCAATCTTCATTCAACTGCCCAGGTGAGCAGCTATTCAGGACTTCCTTCGTATTCAGCTATATCAATATAGTTTAGGTTGAATGGAGATATTTTCATTCCAGTCTAAATGAGATGTTTTTGATGTTAGCTACTAAATTATCTCATGTAATCTGCTGCCTCCTGCTGAAGCGAAGCCTCTGTGCTCGGAGAGATGTAATCATTTCCCTATGACTATCTTCAGAGCAGTGTGGTGGTGACCTTACTCTCAGACTCCTTTCAAAGTGCTCTGTAGCTGCCAGGAGCAGAAATCTCCTGCCCAGCCCAGGGTAGAGGATAGTATAGTCCAGGTGAGGGACTGAGATGGTGGGCTGAGACCTGTTGCTGGCTCTGTCGCTGAATGTGGAGGGATTGTTTCCTCACTTAGCTTTTATTTAGCACTTACCAGATTTATTTAGGTGGGAATCTCATTAATAGTATTTAGGGGAGAAACTGGATGGGGTGGGCACCTTTATCTCAGGGTGAGGCTGGTGATTCAGGAATGGTCACTAACTGTGCCCACCTTCAGTGTTTGAAGCTTGACGGCAGAGGGAGAGAAGATGCAGTATTGGGAGCAAGCCTGAGCCTCCTTTTCTCCCCTTCCCAAATGACAGCATTTCCCTCTTCTCTCAGAGCGAGTCACTGAATTGTTCCCCATGCAGCAGTGATTCCTGCAAGCACTCCATCCACATGTGCCTCTGCAGGCAGGTCCTCAGGCTGCTCATGCATCAGTGATGCAAGGACCATGGCCACTTTTACGTGCTGCTGTCACAGTCCATGCCCTCGAAGATTTGCCTGCAGGGATCTCTCCCCTCTACCAGGGGAACTCTGCTTTCCTTAGGACACAGGGAATCAGTTAACTGCTTCATGTGTGGGAGCTCTGCTTGGAGCAAATCTGCTGGGTTCAGGGCTTCCAGGGCAAGATAATCCTCCTCTAGAGAAGAATAAATACCTTTAAAAATGTAATTGAGAGTCATTGGGGAAATGTGACGGGATTTAAACAATGACATGACACACTTGTGTCTGCTGTATCTGTTAATGAGCATGAACTGAGAGCGTTAGAGATCTATCCATGTGCATTAGTGTGTGTGAACTGGGATCACAGACATGATTAGTCTCATCTCCACTGGCAGCCAAGGCACTGGCCTGGCTGGTGCAGTCACAGATCGTAGAATGGTTTGTGTTGGAAGGGATCTTAAAGCTCATCCAGCTCCAACCCCTGCCACGGGCAGGGACACCTTCCACTAGAGCAGGTTGCTTTAAGTCCCTGTGTCCAACCTGGCCTTGAACATTGCCAGGGATGGGGCAGCCACAGCTTCTCTGGGCACCCTGTGCCAGCACCTCAGCACCCTCACAGGGAAGAACTTCTGCCTTGTATTTAACCTAAATCTCCCCTCTTTCAGTTTAAACCCATCACCCCTTGTCCTATCACTACAGTCCCTGGTGAAGAGTGCCTCTCCAGCATCCTTGTGGCCCCCTTCAGACACTGGAAGCTGCTCTGAAGTCTCCACACAGCTTCTCTTCTCCAGGCTGAACATCCCCAACTTCCTCAGCTTGTCTTTATATGGGAGGTGCTCCAGCTCTTGATCATCCTCTGGACTTGCTCCAACATCATCATGTCCTTCTTATGCTGAGGACACCAGCCCTGCACACAGTGCTGCAAGTGGGATCTCATGAGAGCAGGGTAGAGGGGCAGAATCACCTCCTTTGACCTGCTGGTCACGTTCCTTTTGATGCAGCCCAGCACACGGAGGGGTTCTGGGCTCAAGCACACACTGAAGTAGGGTCATGTTCAGTTTCTCATTGACCAGCACCCCCAGGTCCTTCTCTGCAGGGCTGCTCTGAATCACTTCACCCAACCTGTAGCATACTCTCCGATGCTTTGGAGTTCCACAGACCAGCATGCCACCGTGCTGCTGTCCACCACCTCTCCAGGCCAGACCAGGCAGAGCCTGCATCTAGTTGTAGAGGGTTTATCCCATTTTTCTCCTTAAGAGAAATCTAAGTGTGTTTTCTTCTCTGCTGGGGAGTTTCAGAAATGTGATGACAACTCTGAGACAGTTTTTTTCCCCCATCTGTTTTCTATGGGCCATTTTTCACTTCAGGAGAACTTTCAGCATTCTGAGCAACTTTTTTGCTAAAACCTATATTTATTCTCCCAAATGCTTCATTTCTACAAGAAAAGGAGGTTTGGGGTTGGAGGTGAACAAGTAAAAGCCAGCAGAGGAAGGATCCGGGATTCAAGCTTGTTTTGGCTTCTCTTCCCATCCCTTCATGCTCCTGATTCCTCACTGTGGCCTTCCCAGTGAAGGAAGAGCCCTATCAGCAGTGATGTGGCTGCTGGGAAAGAGCTGAGGCTGTGACTGGCAGCCAGCCCTGCTCTCTGGGCTCCTCTGGCATCTTTCAGCACCTCCCTGATGCCATGAAATCAATTCTGAACAAGCAAATCAAATGGTTGATGTGATTGATTAGATGCTTTTGCCCAGCTGTGTTTAGTCAATGGCAGTGGGTATTTATTGCATTATACGCTACAAATCAATAGTGATTAGTACCTCATTAACCTTTGCTTTTGGTTGTCTTCTTTCAGTATTGTACTCTCAGAGAATCCCTCTCCAGCCTGGCAGAGATGGGCTTGTAAGTTGGGGAATTTGAGTGTTGATCTTTCAATGAGGAACGTGACCCTGCAGCCCTATTACTACTTTAAGTAAATGGAGGAAACATGGTGTAAATCACCCCCACCACGGGAGATGCTTGTGGGAAGTTTCACTCACCTCCAGGCTCCCTCAGTACAAGCTGGTGAACATCTAATACAGGCTAGGCATACAGACGTATATACCATACATCTCCGACAGGCTGGGTACAGATTGGATAGAGCAGCAATGAGGAGAAGGCCTTGGGGTGTTGATCAGTCAGAAGCTCCCCATGACCTGGCTTCAGTGTGCACTTGAGCCCAGAACCCCCCCGTGTGCTGTGTTCTGCTGTGCTCTGGGCAGACCTCCCCCTGCAGCCCTGATCCAGCTCTGGGGCAACAGCACAAGAGGGACGTGGAGCTGTTGGAGTGAGTACAAGAGGAGGCCATGGAGCTGCTGCGAGGGCTGGAGCAGCTCTGCTCTGGAGCCAGGCTGAGAGAGCTGGGCTGGGGCAGCTGGAGAAGAGAAGGCTCCTCAAGGGGACACCTTAGAGCAGCTCCAGTGCCTAAAGGGGCTCCAGGAAACCTGGAGAGGGGCTTTGGACAAGGGATGTAGGGACAGGACAAGGGCAATGGCTTGAACCTGCCAGAGGGGAGATTGAGATGAGCTCTGGGCAGAAGCTCTTCCCTGGGAGGGTGCTGAGGCGCTGGCACAGGGTGCCCAGAGAAGCTGTGGCTGCCCCATCCCTGGCAGTGTTCAAGACCAGGTTGGACACAGGGGCTTGGAGCAACCTGCTCTA
>NW_009917542.1:405-5133 GCF_000696875.1 Nestor notabilis | reverse complement strand
GCCTGTGGCATGGGTTGGGACTGGATGAGCTTTAAGGTCCCTTCCAACACAAACCAGTCTGGGATCTCAACCTTGTAACTGTGGCAATGGTTGAATAAGGAACAAAACTCAGCAGTGCAAAACCTCTAGTATGGTGAGTATGCCTGAGGAAGAAAGGACTGCCTGGTGTTCTGGTGGCATTGCAGGTTGTCACAGCAGGAGTGAGCTGTGCTTTTTGCATTGCACTCACCATAACACATAGGACAGTCTCCATTACAATGGTACACACAGAGGGAGATAGTCTCAGTGAGAAGCTCTAAGAAGTAACCCTCCTTTCTCTCCTGGTGTGTTTATTCCTGCACATCAGACCTTGAAGCCGAGTTATCCTGCTTGCTGAGCTGTGCTCTGACACAAACCTGCAGGGATAGTGTGCGCCAGGCAGAATTCCACTGCTGCAGAAAATAACGTGGGGAGAATGACCCATAAATCCTGCCAGACTTCCACAATAGTAGATTTACATACCTATACTTGAATGAGATAAAGGTCTTCAAATTACCTGTCTTCAATTTAGATTACCTCTGTGTGTGTTTGTCAATCCTCAGTGTGAGTGAGGCCATGGAATTTCTTGCTTTCTGGGAGGCTGAACTTGTGCAAATGAGTTCTGCAGTGCTCAGGCCTGTTTGGAAGCTGTCAGGTATATAGAGAGCTCTTCAGAAAGGGTCTGTACTTCCCCCATATTCATTTAGGTACTCTTGAGCCACAGGGATTGATGTAAGTACATGTGATGTGCAGCACTAGCTTAGGTGCCTCACCTGTAGCTCCAGCAGAAGTCAAGGCTGTAGGTGCAGACACCCAGTATGAGGCAGCCCTTGTCTGAGGAGTAAGTGAAAACCCTTGACCGAAAGGGGAAATGGTGTACCCATTGGAAGGTGAATTCAGGAGTGAAGGCACCCACCATGTACAAGGTAGACACTGGAACAGGTTAAAGGCAACACTAAGGGTAGAGTCTGTGGTCTCCCATCTGCCGAAGCACCCTGCAACTTCACAGTCAAATCTAGTACACCCTCCTCTGCTGCCCAGCTCATTGCTGTGAGAGTGTTGAATTTGCTTATGAGTTTCCACAGCTGATAAGTCCAGTCTTCTGGAGTGAGTTACATGCACCCTCAAGGCTGGCTCCTTCTGCCCATGTTGCCTATGCTACTGCTCTGGAGACTTCACCTCTTGCACCTCAGGACCCTCATGAATAGACTCTGTGTCCTTTATACACAGAGTTGAACTGCCAAGGTGCCCAAGTTGGAGCCCTGGCAATGGCAATGGTTGATCCTCAGCAAGGCTCTGCTTTGCCTGGCAGTAACATCCAGGTCTACATCGTGCCTTATAGATTATTTGTGGGGGGCATAAAAAAAGAGGGGGGCATAAAAATGAGGCAGTGGTGCAAGTGGCTTTTCCAGGCATTTCAGAAAGGGCTGGAGAAAGTGTAAGTGCGAGAAGCTGCTGGAGCGGGGAGGAGGATTGCAGCTTTTACACCCCTGGGCACTGCTGCAGGGTTACTCTGTGGTGTTGGAACGGTGGAGACATCACTGCAGGTGAATCAGAGGGAAACTTCTTGTTGTTGGGGTATTCTTACAAAAAAAAAAAAAAAAAAGAAGAAGAAAAAGAAAACAGACCTATATCTAAAGCAAATGCTTTCCTACATTGGGGGTTTGTTTTAATCAGAATTGCTTTGGCTTTGGGGTTTAAGAAGTGTCAAAGCATTCCAATGACACTAAACCAAAATGTTCCTGGTAAGATAGGTGAAACTATTGCTCTCTGATGCGATTAACTTTTTTATCCAGGCAGTATCTAAAGGACTGATAACATCCTGTGATGTTCACCCTATGGAAACTCCAGTTTGGAGCTAAAATTCTCATCTTTGATATTCTCTTGCACAATAGAAAACAACAAAATCTTATCCAAATGAACCTGTTTCAGGCTGGCTTTGCTCAGTAGCGGTCTCAGTGTGGCACTGAGCAATATGAGCATGAAGATTTGTAGACATCTAGATACAGAAGGATTTAAGAGGTGTCCAAATTCCCTCCCTTTGCTGCCTGCTGGAACCATGCTCTTGAGTATCTCTTCTGGCTGTTGGCTGAACTTGGCTTGATTAGGCATGGCAGCACCCATAAATTGGAACGTTTCTATTGGGAATGGATTACGTTTGTGCTCATAACTCAAGGTTTAGATAATCACCCTTGAAATGATGATTTCTCACTGCTCCTTGGGCTGTTCTTTAAGTCCCCCTTCTGCCTGTTACACCTGGGGCTGAAAAGACAGAGTGTGCAGCTTCGAGCTCAGTGGGGAGCTTGTGTTGCATTGGGCTGGACTCAGCTTTAAGGCAATACGATGCTGAGGTGGGGCTGGAACTCACAGTTACAGGACCTCTGTTAGAAAAACCCTCATGATGCATTTTTCCTCTGCATCAGCTATTTCTGTAGACCACTCAGCTGATTCTTGCCAATGCTGAGGGAAGCATGTATGAAGACAGGTTGAGAAAGTTGGGTCTGTTCAGCCTGGAGAAGAGAAGCTACCTGGAGACCTCAGAGCAGCTTCCAGTGTCTGAAGGGGGCTACAAGGATGCTGGAGAGGCACTCTTCATCAGGGACTGTAGTGTAGGGGAAATTCAGGTTAGATATAAGGCAAAAGTTCTTCCCTGTGCTGGTGCTGAGGCGCTGGCACAGGGTGCCCAGAGAAGCTGCGGCTGCCCCATCCCTGGCAGTGTTCAAGGCCAGGTTGGACACAGGGGCTTGGAACAACCTGCTCTAGTGGAAGGTGTCCCTGTCCGTGGCAGGGGGTTGGAACTGGAGGAGCTTTAAGGTCCCTTCCAACAAAAACCAGTCTGGGATTCAAACCAGTCCAGCCAGCCACAGACAGGGGATTGGGAGCCGATCTGCTAAATAAGGATTTAGCCCAGAGGCAGCCCCATGTGCCAGCCATCTCCTAATACTCACTTATGGAACCTGGCAGCACAGACTGTTTCCTCTTCCTCACAGCTCAGCTCAGTCCTCCAGCTCTACAGCAAGATATTTCCAACCACAATCACATTTTGTTGTCTTCTTGCTACAGTACCTTTTAATTAGGAACACAGCTGCTCTGAAAACATGGAGCTCACTTTTCAAAGAGCACTCTGGAACGTGATTACAATGGATTAAAGCAGAAAGGTTGAGCAATTTATTCATGTGGCGCTTAGAAATGCATTGGATTACTTCATGCTGTAAAAATGATTTAAGAGAAAAAAGGAAAAACACCTTTTTGGCTTTTGCTAGCCTTAAGGCTGCTAGAGGGGAGATTGGGATGAGCTCTGAGGCAGAAGCTCTTCACTGGGAGGGTGCTGAGGCGCTGGCACAGGGTGCCCAGAGAAGCTGTGGCTGCCCCATCCCTGGCAGTGTTCAAGGCCAGGTTACTCATGTCAGTGTTGTGTGTGTTTCTGCTGGGTAGCACTGCATTCAAGTTGTCTTAGGCTTGGGAAACTGCCTTTGTGATAGTTTCTGGAGCAGTGGTCGAAATACCAGGGACCCAGAGCCAACACTGGGCAGCTCTGGTCGTTGAATACCTGCTGAGGCTGTGGTTTGGGTCATGCTGTGCTCTGCTGAAGTGTGGAGAAATGACTCCAGGGACCCTGGAGCTAGTGCAGAGCAGGAGCAGCTCTTGGTGCTTCTGCTTGTTACTCACTTGGTGTCTTCTCGTAGGATAAAAAAGGGTTGGAGCTGCTCACATACTGCACTTGTGGGAGTAGGAGTGCATTGGAGAAGCCTTTGAGCGGGGTGCTAAGCATTAAGATTTTGTTTGAGTGCAGTTCAATGCCAAGCAGTACCTTGCTTGCCCTTATTTTGTTTAGCTGATGTGGGCGTGTTTTTGTTTTTACTCACTTTTCTGTCCTATATTGTTCCTTTTTTCCCAGCAGTGTTGACTGTTCCATCTGCTTATTTATCACCCACAGTTAGAACCTGAATTTTAGTTAGCAATCTGCTTTGTTTAGTTTTGTCTTCAACAAGGCATTGAAAGCTCCGACAAAGCTTTAGTACATAAAGCTACTTGTAATGCAGCTGTTAAAGCTCTTCCATCATATCCATGAACAAAATGAATTCTATTGCTATCAAGATTTATCTGATAAATTGGGTTTAATCCTCCTGTGCTGTAGCAGATGGAAGGCACTTCAGCAAAGATACAAAGGTTTCAAATGACTTAGATGGAAAATGGTCTTTGCTCCAGAGATGTAAAAGAAACTAAAACCTTGTGTGTTAAGAAATAATTCATCCGGCAACTAGAAAAGCAGCCTCTGGATTTCTGTGCTGATTTCTAATCTTGATCCTTCACTTTTGGATGGGACGTCACAGGTTAGGGGTGTGGAAGCAGGATGGAGGGTGGCCAGGCATATGGCAGGTCATAGGCAAGATGAACCCCACTGATCCATGCTGGGTTTGTGATAACTGCTGCTTGGTCACTGGATCTAGATCAGCGGGATCCCTCGTAGGAAGGGCTTCTCCAGGGTGGCTGGATTTGCCAAGCGAAGGGGGTAAATTGGCAGTGAGTTGGGTTGGACTCAAAGACTGACATCATAAATTGCTTCACCACCCTGTCAGTAATGCACATGCCTGTTGAATTGTGATTAAAATGAAGCCTGTGCTGAAGTTCTTATCGACCCATAGAATGGTTTGTGTTGGAAGGGACCTTAAAGCTCCTCCAGCTCCAACCCCTGCCCCAGGCCAGGGA
>NW_009917542.1:0-203 GCF_000696875.1 Nestor notabilis | reverse complement strand
ACCAGCCGCTGTCTGGCAGAGTGGGCAACGGAAAACCAGCCGCGCAGGTCAGACGCCAGGTACCGTGTGCTGGGGCAGGCTCTTCTCATGGCTGGAAGCTGATTCCTCCTGCGCGCTCTCTTGCTGGGGCTGCGTGAGGCAGCAGAGCCCTGGCGGCTGCGGGATCCCCCACAGGGTGGCCGGGCTGGGCTGGTCCCTGAGCA
>NW_009917541.1:2500-3744 GCF_000696875.1 Nestor notabilis | reverse complement strand
GAGGGGGATCCGGCGGAAGGGAATGTGTTTCTGGCTGTTTTCTGTTTTCTTGTTCTGTTCCTTTTTTCCCTTTTGGTTATTATTTCGGTTTGAGTTCGACGAAACGGACAGTGTCTCGCGTATCTCCGTGCCACAAGCGGTAGCTAATGAGTCTACCACGGCCGGGCCAGTAACGGGAAGGGAAGTGTGAGATTGACAGGATGGGGAGAGGCATTTTTTATGCTCACGCTTTCTAACTACCATCATCCATGCTATCTGGGAAATACTTGAATCTCTCTAGGTGTAGGCTGTTGTCCTGAAGCATTTACCTTCCAGACACTTTTCTAAATCTAATTCTTTTTCTTCGCGTCTTTCTCTCCTCCCGGTAAAACGGCTCTTGGATTTATTTCTCACGCATCTCTATCGCGTCTTTGCCTCTGAAAAGCCACCACTGGGTAACTGAGACCTGCTATACCAAACCACTGCTACTGGAGGGACTTCCTTGAACTTGAAGAAAGGCACATCAAAAACCACCAGTGTTACTGCCATGTCAATTTTGATGCTAATAATGTGCAGATTATGACGAAAATTGCCAATCATGTTCTCTGATGGACCTCCTTTGAATGTGGAATTGGAAAAAAGTTCCCCGCACAGAGACCTGCTGTCAAGTACTAACAACCCGCTAAGGGAAGTCATTAGAAGAGACAGATAAGAGACTTGGTACATAAAACATTGTTCTTGGTGCATAGAATGTATGTTATTTAATGTTATCTCTGTTACCTGAAGTGATTTCGCACAAGAAAGCCACTTTCTTATCATCTCAATTGCCAATTTTCATTTTGGTAACTTGGACGCCCCGCGTAGACTTTTCTCTGTTAAGCTGATATTCCACCAATGTGAAGAGCCTCATTAAATCAAACCCAGATATTTCCATAATGCTCCCTACAGAGCCACTTCACTCTTCACATAATGAGATTTTTCTGAAGAGTTGAAGCCCTCATCTAACTTGCTATTGCTTGTTTAGGCCCTGTGTGAATGTGAATACACACACACGTACACTTTCACACACAAAAAAAAAAAAAAGAAAAAGAAAAAGAAAAAGAAAAAGAATCTCTATTATATTTCGAATAAGTGTCCTGAAATACTTCTATTTTTAAGACACTGGATTTTTTTCATATTCTGATAAAGAACTTTCAGGAAATGATTTTAAAGGCTATGCTGTTTTGTTCAGTGAACATAAATCGTAGGGTTTTTTGGTCCAGTGG
>NW_009917540.1:11182-14031 GCF_000696875.1 Nestor notabilis | reverse complement strand
AATGACTGCTGTAACTGAACCCAGGACAGTGGCGCAGAGATGCAGATGTTCCTCAGCATGTTTGCGCAGTGCTCCACCAGTGCAACACTGCTTGACAGATAGTTTCAGTTCCTAACTACAATTCCCAGCTGGTTGCCCCCTATAGTACTCTGGAGCAAGGAGCAGAACTTCAGGGGACAGTAGCAATTGAAAGGAACACAGTGCATTTCTGGGATGGTGCATGTTAAAAAGGAGGGGTTTTTAGGGAATAAGAGGAAATAGTAAGAAGCTTGGGCAGGAAGCTCAGATGAGATTTAAACCTGAGGGCCCAGAAGGAGGGGTTCCGGAGAGATGGATGGTCCGAGCAGAAGTTGCTCCTCCTGCTCCCAGCATGGGGCCACAAACAGGGCATGCAAGGCAAAATCCCTTGCTGCGAACTGAACTCCCCCGTGCAGTTGGAAGGCAGGCTGGTCTTTATGGAATAAATATAATCACTGAAAGGCCTATATATCCTGCAGTTTAAATCTTGCTTCAGTTTTCAGAGAGACTGTTTGGAACTTGATTACTGGAACAAGACAGTTTGAAGGGGTTTGGGGGAAAGATGGGGAAAATAACACCAGGGAAAGGCTCCTGCACCTCGTATTCTCTCTCCCTTCCCAAACAGAACAAGTCTTGTCTCAACCACAACATTTCAGCAGTTAAAAACCTCCATGGAAAACCAAGCAGCTGCTGCTTCAAACTTCCCAACCTGGAAGCCAGCAGAAAGTCAGGTTTACAGGGACTGAAGAACAGGCTTTGAGAGGTTTCTCTGAACCAGCCACAGTTCCTGTGCAGCAAAGGAGAAGGAGAAACCCCATCAAGAGCTGTGGGAGGTTCATGAGTGATGTCCATCAAAGCCTTTCTGCTTCATTTCTCTTTGCTGGGTGTCTGCAAGCTGCTTGCAAATCCCTGGGAGTTTGTCATTAGTCTGAACAGGACCTATTTGGGATAGCAGGGGAATGGGGTCTTATTCGACTGATCTTCTGCAAAACTGGTTTAAACTGTGATGTGACTGCATCACCCTCTGCCTAGTTACCAGTGCTCGCCCTTGGACATCTAAATGCAGCCAAGCCTCTTTTCACGACTGAGATATGCCAAAAAGTTCAAAGGAACAAGGCTGTGCTGTGCTAATATTGATGTAATTCTTCCAAAACGTAAACAGCTGTTGGTGGAAGTGATGGATGGGAAAGCAAAACCCATGGAAACAATAGTATTTCAACCCCTTGCAAGAATTTGTGATGGGGACATCCCATGGCAGCCAGCAGAAAACTCAGCAGTGGTGCTCTTTTATGGCTGAAAAGCCTATAGAAGATCATCTTCATGTATTCATCATATGATATTAATGCTGTAAAAAAGCTGGATGCATGCTAAGAGGTGCCTTCCCACTTCATTTTTGGATCCTGCTCCAGTTGCAGTGCTGTTTCAGCCAGCCCAGGCAGTGCTTCCAAAAAAAAATCTCTGCCTGCAGCAGCCAGATCCCGATGTGCTGTTATGGGATGAAACAAAAACTCAGGCAGCCAAAGGAGGGTTATTTCTTCATTTAGATTATTTCCCCCTATCTCCCAGCTGCTGATAGCAATGGATGCAGCAGCAAGGGGAGCAGTTTCACACACGAGCATCCTGGGGGATGAGGACTCTCCGGCAGAGGTGCTTCCTCATGGGAATGATACACACCAACCATCTCCAATAGAGACCAAAGTGGCTGCAAACAAACAGCCGGTCCCTGTGCAGGGGCTTGGAAGGGCAGTAGGAAAAGATTTGCTGTGAGCTCCGCCTGGCTCTCAGTGAGCCCTTGGGATGGTTTTCCTTATGCTGGAAAACCTAGGGGATGTAGGAATAAGGGATGCTCAGAGCCAGGATGCTGGGTGCTGCAGGTGCTTGCAGGATCCTTCCCCGCCCATTAACTGCTCATCCCACCATGCAAAACCAATCCCAAGAGGATGGCATCGAGCCCTCAGGGCTCTTCAGCAGCCAGGAATAAGTTGGTGGAGAAAGTGAGAAACAACAGATTTCTCCTGAAAACAGAGCAAAGCAGCAGCTTTTGGTGGGGAATGGCAGCCCTCAGCTTCCGATCCCAAAAAAGTCTAGCTCCGGAAAAAAGTTCCTGCCCATGGCTCAGATGTCAGAAGCTTGGGACCAAAAAACCCTCATGTTTTCTCTGCAAACCTGGCAGTTTCCAAGGAAAGTATCAAGGTGCAAACGAAGGCTTGTGCACATTGGAGATCATCCATACACTGCAGCCAAGCACCACCAGGCTTAAACCACCCCATCCCTTCTGCAGGAGCAAAACCCAGGAGCTGACTCCTGCACCTGAGCCCTGGGCAGGTTTTTTACCTCCCCAGCCATCAGCATGTCCTGAAAATGCCAGCACAAGCCAGTAAAAAGCAAGGAAAGAGCAGGCAGGGAGGGCTTCAACCCAGGCAGCAAGTTCAGTTGGCTGCAGATCTGGTCATGGAATTACACAAGCCACTCCCAAAGGGAAGATCTCATGTCTTCCCTGGATTAACAACCTTGGATGGGCTTTTATAAAATCTGGATAAGGAGAATGCTGCACTGACCATGCCCTTAACAGCTTGTGTGTGGATGACCCCAAGCTGCACGGCTGAACCAGGCAAGCCTTCGTGCTCCACTGAAATAGAAAAGCCTACAAGTAACATTACTTCTATCCATGCATCCAAATCACAGAATCCCAGACTGGTTTGTGTTGGAAGGGACCTTAAAGCTCATCCAGTTCCAACCCCTGCCACGGGGAGGGACACCTTCCACTAGAGCAGGTTGCTCCAAGCCCCTGTGTCCAACCTGGCCTTGAACACTGCCAGGGATGGGGGAGC